>NW_004955432.1:21640936-21643988 GCF_000276665.1 Chinchilla lanigera
TAAAAGGCAGCTACTCTAAGACAGATACACCAGGGGAAGAGGCCTGTTTTCTTTCTATGTATTTTATAGGATGACTTTTTATGATGTGATGATATCTAAACAAAAATGTAATATATTTGTTGCTCATGATGCTTCTGGCCTATAACAGGTTTTAAGAATTTTCTTGTGGGAAATGGGACTGCAAGTCACAGCAAGTTGGGCCTCGATTTCATATCGTTGTGTACAACAAGCTCTCCACACACACGAGACAACACCCAAGACCAACCGAGCCAACAGGGCAGCACGGGAAGTCAGTAAGTACTGCAGAGCACTATTCCGTTTTCAGTGTGGTTCAGTTGCTTTTAAGCTGAGGCCGTGAGTGTCTTACAGCACTGTTTCTGATGATTCATGATTAATTGTAGCCCAGGGAGACTGATTTAGAGCTCCAAATTTAGGTGATGCTGCTGAACTCGAAAGTGACTGAAGAATGTGGTTGGAAGTTTGACCTAGAGGTGGAAGCTTCTTAGGTAACCACAATGCTAAGGCAGCTCTGCGGGAGACAAAAACCAAGTTTCGTGAGTCTGCAGCTGAGCTCAGCCCACGCGAGAAGAAAAGGCCGACTCAGCTCTGCACTGGCACCTCAGCGGGGTTGTGAATAAGGGAGAGGTGTGCAGCGCGGACTTCAGCGTATTCACAGGCAAGGACTTGGGAACGCGACTCCGCTCAAAAAAATGTGCATTGAAAAGAATAGTTCCATGCTAGATTTTCAAACAGAATCTGGCTGACAGTTTTTGATTGTTTCCTAGCTGGCCACTCTTCTTTGGTCAACTGCAGAAGAATGCACGGTTTTCCATCTTCCGGTCCTTAACCACCTTACTACACGGCTTCCTTGGGAGAACCACGCTCCAGTTTGTTTTTATGCTTTCTGCTCTTCTCAGACATAGCGCCTGTTTATGTTGCTGTTTACCTGCTATCAGTAGCTGTGCTCGCCCCTTGCTTTGGTTTCCATGATGGTTATTTCACTGTGTCTTTAATTTGGCTTGAAAAATCACCTAATAAACTTGGTTAGGGTTGCTATATATTCCATTCTTCTGGGAATTTTTTCAATAATTTTGCACACTATTTCCAAAGCGGTATTTTAGAAGGCTTATCTTCATTTTTCTGGATTTTTTTAAATATCCAGGAATAAATAACTAAAAAGTTAAGCAGTAAATGGAAGTAAAAGATAAAGCAATCTATAAATGATACAGAGCTTCATCAAACAAGATGGTAGGAATTCAACAATGGTTATTATATTGCATATTGTTATCTTCAAATTAGTTGTTCAGATTACCAGATATAAGCATGCAAAATTAGTCAAAAAAATAAATAAAGCATTAACTCTTCCTTTCAATAAACCATTAGACATCAGCAGTTTTATACTTTTTAATTTTTTTGTTTTTACTTTTTATTCTCTTTAATGGTTTGATCAATCTTGCATTCTTATACCTGGTAATTTGACCAACTTTGTTGAAGATGAAAATATGTAGTGTAACAACTACTGTTAATTCCTGTCATTTTGTTTTGAAACCCTGTATCGTTCTTATTGTTTTTACTTTGTTTTGTTTTTCTCTATGTTGTTGGCAATTTGCTATTGTCTTTTTTATTCTCCTTAAAATAAAAAAAGATAAATCAATCTGAACATCATTCATTGCTAGTGCTGCAAATGCTTTGTAAAATCAAAAGACAGCCTTGGAACATTCCCCAGTAGCTTGTCAATGAACTTAAGCACATACCTACTCTATGCTATAGAAATTCTCCTTGGGCATATATCTTAAAGGAATGGGTATTTCTGTGTACACACAAAGAAAATGTACATGAAATTTTAAAGAATCTTTACTCACTATAGGCAAAACACAGAAACAACAACAATAACAGCAAGAGACCAAATGTCAGCAAGTGGAATAATAAATAATCCAGTTGCAAATACACACAGCAATGTCATTATATCTCAAATTAATTATATTTACCAAAATAAGCCAGATGTAAATGCATATCTAATATATATTTCCATTTGCACGAAGTTCAAAAATTACCTAAAGTGGTCAGTGGTGACAGAAACCATGATAAATGCCGCTCTTGAAGGGGCTGTATTATCTGGGAAGCAAGATAAAGGGGTTACTTAACGGTAGGAAAATATAGGAGTCAGGCTGTAGGTAATGGTTATTGGTGCAAATATTTATCAAAATTTCCAAGCTATATACCTAAAATGTGTGCATTTTACTCTGAAAAGTATGTTTAATTTTAGAAGAAAAGGATAAAAGAAGGAATCATGAAGCAAGCACAGATGTGGAAACAACATAGGTTTGGACTCAGAATCATGACTCTCAGTTAACAAGCACATAGTTTGGAGCAAGTTCCTTCATTTCTCTAATCTTCAGCTTCTTCATCTGTCAGGAAGAGAGATGCCACCTGCCTCAGAGGTGTATTACTCAGCTTAAATTATTCAACAGTAATAAGCCGACAAATACTGGTTCCTTTCACACCCCCTGTTTTGACTACTTGTTAGCAAAGGTAGGGTGCTTAGTCACGATGCTTTCTACTATTTCACAGTATAGAATTTCTACCAGGCCACGTACATGAAAGTTTGAGAAGCGTGTTCTGCAAGACGACTCTCAATTTAAATCAAAATATTTGGGCTCTGATCAGCTATGCAGTAAAGAAATATACTGAGAACTAAATGCTTGAAAAGGCATCTCTTCATCTTATTATATCAAAGAACTACTTCACACATACATATTTTTTTCAGAGTGGAAACTATTATCTCTCCACAAGATTTTGTTCTTAAAAAACACCTTGACTACTAGGTAAGTGTAGCAGAGCTCCCCACTTCTGAATAAAACTTGGGGCACTTCTGATACTTCTCAAAAATACCGTGTATGGGCTGAATCTGTGGGATACAACGGTGACTTTAGCATTAACTACCTTGTTGTTTTGGTCCTATTAATGCGTATGTGCTTTGGTAAATACTTAAGTAAGTGATTCTCAAAACTGAAGGAAAGGCATATCAGAAGTACCTGGTGGGTTTTGTATA
>NW_004955432.1:21644230-21665143 GCF_000276665.1 Chinchilla lanigera
AAAATACTGTCTTCAGCTTCCGTTCCACATCTGTTCATCCCAGAAGCTCTCATACCCCAACCTAGGTGATAACCATTGGTTTAAATAAATACATCACAAATCTGATTGTGTATTATCATCACTCGGGCTTTAGAACATCAATTCTCAAAGCTCACTTCCGCAGACTGCTTTAATAGGTGTGGGGTTAGACCTGGGCGTCAGCATGTTTTCAAACTTCCCAGGTGATTCTAATGTGCAGCAGGGTGAGCGGGGAACAAGTGATTTGGGGAAAAGAACTGTTAGTGTCCCTGTGACCCAATTGCCAAAACTGTCCATCATTGTGGTTTTCTGGGAAAAAAAGAGGGTGGACTGAGCGATGGGTATTCGTCAAGGAACGTCCGTGCTGAGATTTGTTTCTTGGGTTCCCTGTCTCTACACAGAGTGCCGGTGAACATCAAAGTGATATTTCACAAGGTGGAGGACAGTGAGTTAGCTGAGAGTTGCTGCTCCGAATCATTACGATAATGTGAAGATCGGGGTAGTCTGCACACCGCCCTCCTTCCATAGGCGCTCAGAGCTTTAATACCAGGTATTACATATGAGCGATTTGTAGCTGTGTGCGGATAGAGAACCCTCTAAAAGCCTTTTCCATTGTCTTTAAAAGTAATCATTTTATAATTTAATTTCATTTGAACATTTTTCCATGTAAGTGCAGCTATAGGAAAGCTAGCTTTTCCCGAGTCACCTAATTCATAAGTAAAGGTCAGAACAAGGCATTTAAAAATAAGCATTATTCTTCTTTCTGAGTACGAACCTACCATTAACAAAGAATGTTTTCAAAGTTTCTATCATCTGATAGCTTTAAGACTTCAATATTTAGTATAGATCAATCCTAGCAGTCAATTAAATGCTTTCAATCTTGCAAGAGTAAGTGATTTTTAAAAATGCATAGTTTTATTTACAGGATAGTTCCACCAGGGCAATATTTTTGTTTGTTTGCTAGCCTTGTGCATAAATAACCCATTTTTTTATCATTTGGAAATAAGGACATTTACAGGATTAAGCAGGAGATACCGTGGAGAAACTAAAAATCTACTTACTTAAATGTACCAAATATTATCTGATAAGGCAGAGGAAGCTTGAATAGTTTCCTGTGAGACCACTTAGTGTGATTTTTTCTTTTTTAAAGAGAGACCTCCAAACTACACAGGCATAAACACATTGGAAATCAGAGCACTGGTGTGCTTTGCAGGGAAAATCTCCCCCTGGTCCAGCTGGATTCTCAAAGCATAAACATACATATACCCTTCCACTAATGTCAACTGACAGATAATAAATGTTTATTGAAATATATTAGATTGAAATTTTTGTAATGGTAAATGTAATTTGTGATAGGTAGTTCTTTTGTCAATGGAAGATATTATAATACTATTACTGATAGAACTTTTATAGAACTTATCTTATATAAACTTCTGCAAGGTTTAGTTGCACTTCAGGGGAAGTGAGGAGCCCTTACATAAAAGAGACCAGATCTCAGTGATGAAGGTAGGAGAAAAAAATTGAGACAGTTGAACAAATTCTCAGTGAAAAAGACAAAACTTCATGTAACTCAACTGGTTTTTAAAATTATAAGATGGATTGATAAATCGATCGAAGCAAACTCCTTCTGCTTCAAGACCAGAGAAGTAACTAGAAATGATCTGAAAATTAGAAAGTTGCTAACAAGGGGAAAAAAAAAGAAGAAAGCAAAACTCTTTTACACAAAGGATAAGAAGCATATGGAATAAATTACTATAAAGGGCCCCCGAAGCAAGGAGCATCATTGAATACAGGAGGGAATGAAATGAATTTCTAAATGAAATGAATTTCTGAGGGAAGATAGAGAAGAACAGGAAAAATAGGCTAATGGAAATAAGGGCGACTTTACAAAGCAGGTATGAGGAGCAGAGAAGCCTTTCTTTGGGGTCCCTTTCCTTCTTTCTGAGAGTGCTGTGAAATGGCTTTGGGCATAGCCTGTAATCTGAAATAATGTCATAGCGAGATGCTCCACGCTGTCCCATTTACCCAAATGCTACTTGGCAGTTAGCGTTCGTCTGTCTTTAGGGAAGTCGGAACACAGATCTGTGCAAGGGAATTCTACTCTGCAAGTAGGTGATTTGGGAACACTGCCCACCGTTGTGAGCAATAAAGTCCAACTTTCCTACGGACGCTGCACACTCAAATAATTTCTCCTTAGTCTGTTGCTTTAAAAAAATAAATCAAGAATTGCCCATAAGCACCTATAATCTAGTGCACCTCTTAATAATAGATGAGATGATTTTCGGTAGGACAGGCAGAAAATGTGAAGGCTTTTAACCATTTGTAAACTATTCATAATGGGGTTGATTGTCTGTCCTTGAGCAGATCGCAGACTGTGAAAGAGCTCCCTCACTTTTTAGCTGGAAGCCTGAATCTCTTTTTCAGGAAAGGAGGCTGAGGCTAAACTCAGGACTTCAAGTGGTGGATGCTGTGAAGCATTAATATGTAAAGTACAGCTAGCTAATTATTCATCAGTTATTTCAGTGACTTGTTTGGGAATAGGTTACCACTGGGAAAGACCATAGTGCTTTTTAGTTAGGCGAAAGTATTATTAGTTCAAGTTGTGTAACGCATGTTCCTACTAACTTTCCCTCAAAAGGGATAGAAATACAGCTTCCTGGTCTACGATATAATGAGCTTAATATAGGCACACTCCTCAGATTCTCAGACATTATCTATCTGGTTCTAATACATAAGAAAAAAAAAGTTTTCATTAATTTTGGCCTAACTGTGCTTTTTCAAATATTCATTTTATAGGTATAGTCATTCTCAAACACTTGGACGGGAACCAAATATGACCAAAAATACGAGAGGACACAGAATAAGACAATAACTTACTATTAACAAATCCAGAGCTTTTTGAAGTGCTCAGTCATAAGGGAACACATCCACGTGGAAGCGTTCATCAAAATTATTATCAAAGTTTGTTAGCCTGGATGCTTGAGTTTGAGATTCTTGTCAGAAACTTAACCCACACCCTGTTCTCAAGCAAGACTAGCTTATAATAAATTAATCATCATCTGCCAAACCATAAGGAAGGCTAGTTTTAAGAGAGTCCAAAATGTTATACTAAGACTAGCCAGGAAGGGAGAAATAGGTAACTAGAACAGGATCTACTTGATTTCTAAATTGAGTGTAGAATCTCCCAACTCTGACAGAGTGGATTAATTAGGTTAAAGCATGCAGGACATTAGTCCCGGTAGGTTGTTTTGTTTTGGTTTGGTTTGGTTTGGTTTTTCTCTGGTACAGGGGATCAAACTCACAACCTTGCGCTTGCCAGGCAGGCGCTGTGCTGCTGAGCTAAATCCCCAGCCCCTTGGTCCAGGTAGTTGACCATGAGCTTATATGACTGCACCTGGTTTTCCCAGACAAAGCTAAAGAAAAGATTCACTAATATACTGTGGGTTTCTTTTTCACTGGATAAACTGTCTTTCTTTAAAATGCTCTCCCAGGGAATCCTCACAATCTATTGGGTTTTACCCTGGACATGAAGCCTATTTAACAGTTCTTGCACAGGTATAAAACCAAACTGAGGATAGAAAAAATTGCATGGAAAATATTATGGCAACTCTGAGCAAAAGAGCAACCACTGTCCTATACAAGCAATATTTCCTCTTTGGGAACCATGACATAATGAATAATAAAAGGTTGGGTGGGTGGAGATTTTCTGTATCAACGAATACTAAAAGTGAGGGCATAACTGTTTTGTGGAGACATCTCAGAATGGACGCATGGGTTTCAACTGGGGTTTTTTAGTCTTTTCCCAAAAGTTAAATGTGGATTGATGAGGAGGCTGAGTCTAAGTGGAGAAATGGGTACAGTAAGAAATGGTACCTTTGCTTCACTCCGGCTTCATGCTTTGAGACTTTTATGTTGCACGCCCATCATATGTTACAGAAATTGTCCTGTGTTTAAATTAAAGGGCACAAGATTTACAGTGTACGGTTAAGGCAACACATGCTGGAATTTTGTAGATGTTGAGATTAATTTCCAATATGCAGTCTCCCTTGGGATATTTATATTCTTCCAATCAGCATGGAACTGTCCATCAAAACTAACATTATAATTTTTAACTCGGCAAATGTTTCAGGGTTTTCTTTAAAGAGCTCTAGACAGATTAGTAATCTTCCTGTAAAAATGACCTCTGTCATTCTACCTAGCACTGGCTAGTTATTTCAATGCTGTTAAATTCATAGGAGGAGTGGGGCTTCCGTCATATTTCTCTTTGAGATAATTTTAGAACCTTTTGTTTAAGGTATAGAATTAACATCTATTTCAAAACAGGACTCATATTTACTCTAGAATGCAGTGTACGTTGCAATTTAAAGTTTATTTCTAATTAGGCAAGAGCAAAATAAATAGTTTCCAAAAGAGAAAATTTTTTTCACAAATTGCTTCCATCATTTGTGAACCCTGCTAAGCATTTTTAGTAGATACGTGCCCTTAGCTCATCTTCTGCATGCTAACAATTTAATCTGAATACCAATATAGACACAAAATAAACGATTGTTTCCTGCCAGAGGTATCTGCAGAAGAAATCTTGGAGTAAAACACTGTCTTTGCAGTTCATTGTGTCTCTAATTAGAGTGGAAGGAGGCAGGAGCTTGCCGGTGTCAGTCTGTGTTTAGCATGCCCTGGAGCCTCAAACTCCTGTGGGTATCAAAGTGCACTAATTAAATGAGGGGTCCACAATACGGCACTAAACATCACAGTGCGAGAAAGAGTCCAGTGTCCTCGGTGCCTTTGAGAATCCGGGGCCCACGCTAATTACCCATTGTCGAATTGACTTTCCATTCTGCCAAGAATGAATGGTTCGACTCTCCCTCCTCCCTCGCCCCCTCCCCCTTTCCATTTCACCATCTTTGCTTTGGCCGCCTAATTAATCTTATGGAAATCTCCCGAAGCCAGATTCCAGCAAGGTTGCCCCGATGTTTATAATTTGATTTGTGATGATAAAAGTGAAGGCACCCGGTGATGGAACAGTGTCATTTTCAACACTCTCGAGAATCGAAGAGGCTATCAATCTTTCCCACGTGCACGGCAAACTGATATCCTAGAAAATTAACTTCAATTAATAACAGAAATCCCCAGACACACCAGAAAGTGGAGCTGCTTTGAACGAGAACCTTCAAAGATGTCTCTGGACTGTCTTTTATATTCAGACCTCTTTTATATGAGAGCTCCTCAATGAGGAAATGGATGTGTGCATGTGTTTGTCTTTTTTTTTTTTTTAATACTAACTTCTGGAAAGCACAGCATCATTCACACCTAGTGTAGAAAGAATTTAGCTGAAGTTCTCCAGATTTAATGTAAAAATCTCCCTGCCTTTAAACTCCAACAATGAAATGTCCTTTTTCTTTTGATTTTATGAATGATCCAATTTTAAACATCACTTGAAAACTTTTCTCCTTATCCACGAAGTTGTTACCCAGGCAGTTACCATTTTCAATTTAACTTAAAAGTGCATATGTGTGCACAAACATACATAATCAGATGAAGCTCACAGACAATTATGATAGGAAACAATTATCTAAAAACCTTTCCCATAATATTACTTAGAGTGAGTAACTAAAATGTCTTTTTTTCCACAACTTTTGCATTGAATATACTTAATTCAACAAATTTACTCGCTGTATATTTAATTGCATACTCCCAGTGTAGTTTATGTATTTGTTATAAAAAAAAAAGAGAGAGAGAGAGAGAGAGTAAGTACTCCTGGGTAGCACAATTTCATCTTATTGATGAATATTATATCATTGGTAACATTTCATCGTGACAACTGGAATGAATGCACCATCCAAAATAACCCCCAGACAAATGCCTAAATCCTTCTCTGCACCCCCTTAGCCCCACCTCCTTTTCCGGCTTCTTTCTCTGTTCACATTCCTATTTCTTTTATTTTTTCATTTTCTTTTTAAAAGTCTCCGGGTTATAAAGACATAACTCTGAAAGTATTAAAAGAAACACTTCTCACCAATACAACGGGAAGCACCTCTCATGACCTTCTTCAGCTTACTGAAGAGAAAACAACCCAAAATGCAAAACTAGTTCCAAAAGAATGCGAGGAATTGTGCTGACCGACAACCACAGGAACCGGAAGTTGTAGAACAAGATGATGAAACGGCAAAACTCATTAATCCTGCAGATCAACGAATACATGGTCTTTAGATTTAAATTTTCTGTCAGACATTTGTTGAAACCGCTACACGTTAGGTTTTCAAGAGTTAGCATCTAACTTTTCAGGCCTATAAAATGCCAGAGCCCTTAAGCAAGTGTGAATTCTAATTAAAAACAAGGTTATATTCCCCAAGGGTCAGATGACCCCCGCCTCAGCTATCTTCATTCAATAATTTTCTAATACTCAACTGAGGAAACACAATTAGTTTTGTCTATTTCTAACATTTTGGGTAATTCTCTTATCCAGGGGAACACACTGACCCTCTTACTGTTAAAATGAATGACTAACGTTGACATAGTTTTAACAAGTCAAAACCAAGAGGATGGAGGTAGAGACTTAAATTGAATCAAAAAGTTCTTAGTAAGGCTTTGGATTAACAACTAGATTGGTTAAGCTTGTAGAACTCTAAATTTTGGCTAGCCTTCTTAGTATCCGATTGAATTCATTTGGTCCCACCCCCTCTTTTTTAAAATTCTTATTAACGGACTACGTATTAGGATTCCTCATGGAATGTATAAATTATTAATACTATACTACCTTGACATTTATGGCTTGGATTGGCTGAAATTCTGTTTCTAACTTTGACAGATGGAACCCCTTGTTAAGAAAGGTGTAATTACAATACAATTAGAATCCCAGACAGTCTCAGTGTTAGAGCACTTGCCTAGCGTGCAGAGGTTCCTGGGCTCAATCCCAGTACTTCAGAAAATAAATAAATAGAAAAAACAGGCAGTGGAATAGGCAAATTATGAAACTATTGTAAAAACAAAGAAATAGTATCAATGATAATGCTTTTAATTCCGTATATTAATTTTATGTCACTGATGGCATAGCCTAATGCTGAGTCAGATGTCAGGATTTGTCACTTCTATGTATTTTCATTTAAAAACATAACTTGCCTAGAATTTCTTTGACAAGGTGAAAATTCCTTACAATTAGTTATATTTGTTTTTGACAGCATGTATAACACCAGCAACAATGATTTTCAGAAATAAGGATAACATTCAATTTTTAAAATACAAGGTATTTCTGTAGATATGATTTCATCTCAACAGATATATTTTCAAAACATTTTTAGTGTATGTAATTCAGTCATAAATACTGCTTAATCTTGTGTTTTATGGGATGCTAAGGATTACAAATTGTACTTTTTTCTATGAAATAAACATTTTCTTAATGTGATGGGTTTTAACAAAGGAGAACCAAAACTGAGAATAAACCTTAGTTGTCATGTAGATTCATGTATACTATTAGGTTGATTATGCAAAATATGTCCAGGGACACACAGAGCAGACAATGAAATATTAGTATTTATGTGTGTATTGTTATGATTAATGCAGACTCTACATGAGTAATTGTATTGTGAAACTCTTAGAGTCATATTTAAAGTATCAAAAGATTACACAAAACATCAAGAATAGGATCCATGATGAATGGCGAAAGGAATGTTTGCCCCGGGTGTTACGAGGTCATTCACATGGTTATCAAAGAAAAATCTGCCTATGTACAGGGTCATGTTTGAAAGCACAATCTACATCTTAAGTCATCCAGTTTTATTTTTTTTAAATAGGTATTTGGGGTCGCACTATTACTTCCCAAAAGCCGATTAAAGTTAGGACACATATTTTTACCAGACATTAGAGAGACCTATTAGTTCGGTTCTGGTAGAGCTAATTAAACATTCCTGGCGTACGGGGCAGGGTCGAATTATTTAGCGTCTAACCCGGTTAGCACTGGAGCATCATTTCGAGATCCAGTGGGTTTCCCATCTTGCGAACACTGGGCCCGCTCCACGGAGCGCGATTAGTTCCCATCTTAGAAACTGGTTAACACATTTCATGTTAAACAAAAAGGAACTGGATGATGTAATAAATGTTTTATATTCAATAAGATAATCATCATATTTCATACATTCATTCTTACAGAGTGCCAGTTTCTATCCTTCAGAAATGACCTGCAAGTAGCCTAGCAATAATGTCAACTCTATACAGGCTTTATTCTTTGCTCAGTTAATCACACATTCAATTTACCTATCTTCCTGCCCATGTACATTATAATGCAAATCAATTCAAGTAGAGATGTGAGAGCTTAGGAAGACCGGCCTGTCTAGCAAGCTGCCTTTATTTCTTGCCTTAGAGCTAGCCAAGCTCCAGAGATGAAGATGAGCTTAATTAGAATGATAGAAGGATTTAAAAGTCAGTTTAAAAAAATAGCAAACTATTCAAACTGAATATTCAATTCGCAACAAAGTAAAAGAAAGCTGTAGCTGGCTCTGTCTAAACATCTCACACTTCGAAGGGTCAGAGGACTGTCTTTTAAGAGAAAGCAATTCTCGGCCTCCACCACAGCCAGACCCAGACATTTGTATCCTCAGGCAGTCAGGCCTGGGCACCGGGCACCTCGTTCACCACCCTTGCCGTTCTGTTCTGTTCCCTTCTGCCTCGGTGCAGCCCAGGGCTGTAGGTAACCATCCACAGGTTCTAAAGGTCCAAGAGGCTCATGAGATGCAACCGTAGGTGCTGCTGTCAGAAGGTCCCAGAGCCGCCTACAGGAGAGAACTTCTAACCTAACAGCATCACCCCGCTACCCTGGAGCTCTGCTCTGGAAAACAACAAAGATTAAGAAAGCCTCTTACTCATCTGATTTCGGGAGCGAGGTTCAAGGGAGCCACTCACTCCCCTGTGAGACTTCCACGAGACTCACAGACACATATACCGCCTTCTTGACTTATCTACGACAAGCCAGACACAGGCCCTCCATGTTCCTGTTTTTGCTTCAAAAATGATTGGTTGAACTGCCATTTCTATTGACCGAACTGGGGGAAAAATTCCTAAACCAAGCTTTGGTTAACCTTTTCTCCTTTTTCCCTGAGTTTGGCCCACCCCCATCCTGAGAGAGCGGACAACCTCCCAGGACAGGCAGGCCTCCTAATAAACACTGTCCCATCCACTCTTGCATCATGCCGTTCTTTCTTTTTATTTCTTCACACTCACTTCTTCCTAGCTTTGCTCTTCCTTGTCTATAGAAAGGAAAAATTGTGTCCTCTGAACTCTGGAGAAGCTTGCAGATGTCATGGTCAGCGTTTCCCCTGGAGCAATGGTCTTTCTCCCCGATTCCAGATCAGCCCTCTTTCTCCTTGTACAACAATCCTTTTGAATAAAGCATCTCCTTACTAAATCCATACTCATATTTTATTTTTAAAATCTTTGCACTTGCCACTCACTCAAGAATTGAATTCTCCAGGATTTCTAGCAGTAAACCCCTAAAAGATCCCTTGACCTGTGTACTCCCAAATTACACACATTTATATGGGGTAAACTTTTCTGGTCAATCTCTCCGGGGAATCAGTTACATCAGTAAGAGAGCAAGAGAGATTTTACGTGTGTGTGTGTGTGTGTGTGTGTGCGTGTGTGTGTGTGTGTGCGTGTGTGTGTGTGTGTGCATGTGTGTGTGTGTGTTTAAAACTTGTTGAAGGATTTCCAAAAAAGCAAAATTTGCTAATCCTAATTATGTAGGCTGTTAAGATTTTTAGGAAGACAATAAAACATTCTAAAATACACTGTGTAAATGCAATTATCTCTTTTAGTGGAGAACGGTACACAAGCATGGTACTGTGGTCATATCAAAGTAGAAGAGATATCAAACTGTAGGTAAATTCTACTTTTCTGCTGTCAGCTTCTTGAGCTCTTTCTCAAAGTAGCTAGAAACAGAATGCGTCTTAGCAGTTAGTTTTTGGTAACTGAGCTTATATAGTTAAGGAACCTGTGGTTTTACTCAATGGTTTTGATTATCAACACATATACACTCACACAGGAGTCACTTCTTGTCTCCCCAACCTAATATGAATTCTGTCAAATTTTTCTGAAAATTTAGTGACATGATATCAAAGGTTTTGCATAATTTTAACAGTATCAGTAATTCCATTAATACAATGTAGCTACATTAATCTTTATTTAACCTATAATGTATGACTACCTCTAAATGCAATTTCCATAAAACATACAGAACATATGTTATGCCTAATTTATTAAAACATGAGAAGAAGAAGGGAGATTAAAAATAACTAAATATCTAGGGTGATAGCAGGGCAAATGTTCTTGCTTAGCCTTCCCAAAATGAGCTCGTCAGTGAAGACCAAGCTAAATCATCCCTCCAATAATTTTTCAGTAGAAAAAGCCTCAGATTACAGAAGTATAGAAAAATACACTTAGAGACATTTTTAAATATGTTTTTATTATCTTTGAAGCTAACAGAATTAAACTTTTGTGTTTTTCACCTGAAGTAACCCTGAACAATAGTGTGGAAGTATCACTTTTGAAAAAGATTTTTAAGTTTGGAAGAAAAATTACTGGGATGTTTCATAATAATAAAAGAGAGCTTTATGGTAGCAATAACAGTAAATCACCTTCAAAAATGCAGAAA
Organism: Chinchilla lanigera; assembly: GCF_000276665.1. Taxonomy (NCBI): domain Eukaryota; kingdom Metazoa; phylum Chordata; class Mammalia; order Rodentia; family Chinchillidae; genus Chinchilla; species Chinchilla lanigera. The sequence continues at coordinate 21,654,888 of NW_004955432.1, forward strand.
AATCAATTCCTGACACTGAAGAAAGTTTCTGAATCTCTTGTTTCTCCATAAAATAAAAACTTGAAAAGAAAGAAAAGCAATGTGGTATTGACAGAAATGAATGGAAACTGGTGTTTCCTGGGAACTTAGCTGAGCAGAGCCTTATTCTTCTGTAATGTATCAGTTTTAATATAAATATAATTTAGAGGAGGAAATGCATAATTGTAAAATTGGAAGGTTCTAAAGAGAAATTACCTGTGTCAAATTTCATCTTTACCACTCTCCAGCCATGAAAACCTCAGCAAGCTAAGTAAGCTTCATTTCTGATTTAATAATAGAAATAACAGCGCCTAACTTTCAGTATAAGATTATATGCTAAAATATATATATATGAGATGTCTAATGTAATATCTGATATATTCCACCTGTAGTAATCTAAACTCTAAAATATGCAAACATATTCACAAATAAACAAATAGCAATTATTGCAGCTGTAGTTACTTCATAATAAGTAAAGTCTGAGAACAATTTAAATGACTACAAATAAGGAAATTACTAAACTGTGGAATTAAATAAATGAATAATTTGCAGCTCTTAAAAGGCACAGTATGGTATATGGGTAACAGAGCTAGATGTACATATATATAAAAAAAATTTGAACATAAAAATATAATTTGAGAAATGTTATTGTATTTATGTAAAAGAAATTTGAAGATAAGTATGCTGATATATAGGAAAAATAATACAAGGATACACATCAAAATATTAATAAATTTGGAGCAGTGAAATTAAATTGAAAATGTATATTATATTGCTTGAAGAGTTTACAATGAGTTGTGTTGATGTTGCAGTTGGAAAGAGTTGTGTTCATGTTGCAGCTGGAACTTGTTTCCTCAAAAGGATTGAAAAGGAGACATTCCAGTAATCTGAAGAAGAAAGAAAAGAAGAGGGTATTCTTTATCTTCTTTTCTTTCCCATTTCAACCTTCTCCCTTTGGCTCAGATATATGATTGTCGTTCTAACCAGGGTGACTGGCCCCGAGAACGAGGTGCCTGTGGATGAAAGAAAAGTAAAAGAGATAAGAAAAACAAGAGAGGCAAAAGTCTGGGATCAGGGGGCTTACAACCTCTTGGACTGCAGCCGCGATTACCAATCTCAGTCACCTTTTATTGAGCGAGAACCAAGGACGTAGCTAATACAAATGGGCAGATACCAAATGTTTTAGAAATTAAAGCATTATTCTTCTCCAATTCTGTCTCTCATGCTGCTGGCAACAATCCCAGGTGGGCCTCCCACACCCAGCACCATGCTTACTCAGTTCAGCTGGCGGTTATAAGATGATCACCAGTTATCAATCCGCTACAATCACAGTCCTTACTTCCCATTAATTTTTACAATGCACAGTAAGACTAAAAAATAGAGATCTCCTGCAATTCAAATACATGCTCATCTTCAGGTGAAAACATTCCTCAGTTCATTTTTGCAACAGTAAGCAAATTACTGCTGTCCTCAGCGCTTTCTAATCAAAGGATGTCCTTTTGCACATATGATAAGGATAGAAATTTCTATTCATATTTGTATGATAAGGAAAAGCTGGATGAACAAACACTTAACAACTTTCCTAGCACCTACCAAAAACTGTCGTGTAAACCACTGTCCCCAAGTTTAGAAGGACAAATAGCTCTGGAGTAGATGTAACCAGATGCTATGAACTGGTAGGAAGCTTTAACTAGAAATTTGCACAAAAGGCTTTAAGATTCCTGTGGGCAGGCAGGAGACAGGACCCCTGGGAATCTCACCCACCCACCGGGTGCTCACAGTGTCACCGATCTCTGCTCAGAACCTGACAGTTAACCTCTAGATGAACCTGGAGGATGCTCCTGGCTGAAGGCTGAAACTTTCCTCACTTACAGAGCAAAAGCGTTAATCTACCTGGGAAAGGACATTGCCAGATAAACACTGAAATGTTCTTCTAGCGGGGATCTCAGCCCTTCTCTGCCCTTTCCCAGCCTCCTCGTCTCACCAAAGCCAGAGGGGAGTGAGGGACTGAAAACACCAGAAGGTTGCTGCTGCAACTGAGGACAGTGAAGGGGCCCAAGGGAAAGAACACCCAGGAGAGGTAGACCCTGTCTAGTCAAAAACTGAGGACTCACACTGGAGTATTGGAAAGTAGTCCCCTCCTACCCAACCCTACCACCCAGCTAATAAGATGTCAGTAGCAAGAACTGAAAAATGCAACCAGAGCTGAGAGAAACACAGCACTGAAGCCAAGAGAGCAGACAGAAACGGATGACACCTCAGACTTCCATGGCCACAACCCATATCAAGTTCTACTCACCTGCTGGCTTTCCAGGTTTATAGAAGTCTACGGACAGAAGATACATTTAGTTCAGTTTCTACTGCCCTTATATGAAGTGTTTAGCTTTCTACAAAAAATTGAAAGGTATGACAAAGGCCAGAGAAAAGCAGACCAAAGAGGAAAAACAATCTTGGGAACCACACTGAACCACAGAAGTCACAAAACCAAACAGAAATTTTAAAATAATTATGAGTTATATGCTAAAGAATCTAAAGGAAAATGTGGATAACAAACAAGCTGGGCGTGGTCAATTTAGAGATGGAAAATGTGAAAAATAACCAAAAGTAAATGCCAGAAATGAAAAATACAGTAATAGAAATAAAGACTGCCTTCAGCAGATCAAAGAGCTGATCCAAGGAAAGGACCATTAATTTTGAGATAGGTCAGTAGTGACTTCCTGAACTGAAGTGCAAAACAAAATGAAAACAGTGACAATTAGAATAATAGTGAAAGAACTCAACCTTTAAAAGCTGTGGCACAATATCAAATAGTGTAAAGGGAACCAGAAGACCCACCCCCAAAAAAGGAGAAAAAATATTTGAAGAAATGTAGTTGAACCTTTCCATTGCAAGGTGTACTAACTCAGTGTAACTTGAAGCTTTCATCATCTAGCTTCTCGGGGAATGTTTAGAAAGCTAAACACCACATTCTATGGTGTAAGGGGACCACACAGCCTAGCCCAGGTATTAACCAAGAAAATGACAACTACAATGAGGAAAATCTGAAAAGCTACTCACTGTTATCCTCTTCAGACATTTGTATAGTTAATTCTTTAAATGATGGAACATAGCATCTATACAGATAGAGGTTTCTAGAAAGTTCAGAACTAGCTAGAAAAATGTGAATACTGTCATGAACTGTGAAAGGACTGAGATATTTTAGATAACTTGCTCTGTTTGCAAGTTAATGACTTAGACTCCATGGTTTCGTGGGTATCAGTTGAAGACGTAAGACTTCTGAGTCACAGGAAAAAAGATGCTGTAATTGAAGGCACAGCAAGTAGCCAGACCATTACCATGTCTCCAGGAAGGAAGTGGAGGTATCCAAAGACAGACCATGCAGGCAGAGGGCTTTAACTGCAGCAAAGGAATCCCGAGGGCAAGGAACCACAATCTTTTATCACAGTGTGCAAGGAGACATGCTGACCTTTAGACAGAGGGACACGGAAGCTGTATTACACTGGACAGGAAATGGAATTGCCCTTTGCTCTGATAGGCGCTCCATTCTTCCAAGGTGTTCATTATACAAACATCCTTGCGAAGATACTGTGTACCAAAACCTGTCATCAGTGGCTCTGCTCCCAAGTCATACAGTAGCACAGGAGCCTCCAGGAGAATCGTCTCCCACCAAGGGTACGGGCATGAAAGAAATTAGGTAGGAATTACCGAATTAGGTAGTAAGGTAGAAATTCCCTCAGTCTGGGAGAAGGCTGCCGAGTAGCACTAGGAACAGCAGCACTTTGGTTGAAAGCATTTTCAGGTCACTCTTAGTGTGTTTGATGGAAAATGAGTGCTCGCCAAAAGAGCTTTTAAAATCTAGTAGGTGGAGTAGTCATTATATCTAGACATGTTTTAATGAAATGGGAATAATTCTGAAAGAGTGCTTTAGTGTTCTAGAAGTCAGAATTGTTTGCTTAAATCAGGTAGGCTGTCTTTTAAAATTGCTTATTGCACAAATATTTTCAAGGTATATCACCTTCAAAACACACACAAACAGGAAGCAAAACCCTTCAGCTTTTTTTTTGGTACTGGGAAACGAATTCACTACTTTGTGCTTGCCAGGCAGACGCTGTGCTGCTGAGCTATATCCCCAGCTCAACTCTTGAGTTTTATTTACAGAGTTCAAATAAAATATATTTTATTAATTGAAAGAATGGAGCTACTGAGCTTGAGTCACCATATATCTTTATTTTTCTAGGAAAATGCTATATTTCTAGCCAAGAGTTGCATGTGTCTGTAATCCCATCACTCTGGAAGGAGAATCACAAAGGAAAGATCAGGCTGAGCATCTCAGCAACTTAGTAAGACCCTGTCTCAAAACGACACATAAACTAAAAAGGCGGCTTGTATTGCTCAGTACAATGGCCCTAGATTCAAGTCTCAGTATAAATAAATAAATAATAAATAAATACCAGCAGTTTTTTTCATGGAAGGATGCCCTTTGCTTAGCAGATGAGTACAGCCCCTTTCTGCCTACCACTTGCTATGAGCAACTTGATATAGCGATAAAGATAAAATTGAAAACATATCTATGCTATTGAATTTCAATAGCCCCACGTGCCCTCTCTGGAGGCTCGCTTCTCAGCCACGTCAGTTATTTCACTTCACCTTGCTATGTTGGTGTGAGTTAGGCTCCTAATGTGTTTGATTCTGTCTCAGAGGACAGACATTGCTTGGAAAGGGTATCTCACACACCATGGTAATTACTCATTATCCTAAATAAGACCATCTACTTCTCAAAACAGGTTGAAATCTAAAGTTTTTCACAACAGCAAAAATGACTTTAAGACACATTTAGACATGCCGCTTATCAAGGAAGGACTGGAAAATTAAAACGCTGACAGCAGCTCATTCAAATGGAAGCATACGTGACTGATATCCAAGTAATATGACAAGAACAATTATTACGCTTGAAGTACCATGCAAGGAGCTGAGTAAAAAATACACTAACGTGTTTACCAAGTGCACAATATACTATCTAAGCACAGGTATCAAGACACAGTGTCCTGTAAAGTTCAAAGTGAGAATAAGCAATGTGATGTGTTGCTCCCAACTCTAAGGTCATTACATCTGATAGCACTGCACTTACATTTCACATGAGTCTCTCTGGAGGACATGCAGTCATCACTGCTTGCACTTAGTACCTTTCTCCTGTCCCAGACTTCTCCCCGACCTTTGTTTGGTCTGGTCCCTCCTCTCACATGTTGTGTTAGCTTCTCTTCTCTCATTGCTGAGACAAAATACTGCACACCCAAAGTTAAAGGGGACAGGCTTATTTAGCTCAAGGTTTCCGGGATTTCAGTCTGTAATCAGCAGGCTCCAAGGCAGAGTGGCTTGGCGAGAGGCATCGCAGAGTAGAGCCAGCAGAAGACAGCAAAAGCAAGCAAGCAAGGGACCTTAACAGCATCTTCCTGCCTCTTTAATCTTATGCAGGCTACTTAGGGCAGGCAGCACTCACACCCTTAATCCTAGTGCCCTTGAGCCTAGCACTGCACCACTAATCAACGCCAGAGTCACACAGTCCAGATCCAGCCACCTCTGAAAAAGCGTGACACTTTGGGGGCACATCTAGACACAAGTCATAACACATATCCCAGCCTGGAATGTGGCTGACGGTCTCTTTTTTCCCTCTGTTTCGCCATCCCATTGTAAGTGTTGGGACTATTCCATTTCCTAGAAATTTTCCATAACTACTTGACTATTAAAATTTTAAAGTCCAGATTTCCCTAGACACTGACTATTCTGTCTTCTATTTACCAAAGTAATGAAACATTGCTGTGAAAGTTAGTCCAACTGTAAGTTTTAATACCTACTATTGAATTTATGTATTAAACTTCCAAAAGGACTTTTTAACAGTGCATTCTTGGGGATATAATTTCTAAACCCAATGGTATATGGATTTATTATTACCCTCAATCTGAACACAGGTAAATTTTTCAAAAATTATTAATATAACAAGGCAAAGAAATGTTTGGCTTTCATAATGTATCATCGGCTGCCTTTATGGTCAGGGTTAAATCATCCTGAGATAAAGGCAAAGTAGACTTTTGTGGGGGCTAGAATTCATCTTAAGTGGAACAAATCTTTTTTATAATTCTGAGCAATAAATCCAGGCACTGCATCATAATAAAAAGAACATGGAATTTAAAAAAATAAGAACAATGACAAAAACAATAAAGATTGCATACTCTCAATGTCCCTTAATCCATATTTTTATTTTTTAAATTTACTTTAAAAATAAAAGAAGGAAAACATATTAACAAACAGACATCCATTTACAAAATAGCATAAGAACATTACAAGCAATACAGAGTTACAGACAAAGTGGTAGGAAATTAACAATGGTTGTTGTATTACGTATTGATATCTTCAAAGTGGTTTCTCAGGAAAACAAATAGAGACATGCAAGATTGATCAAATAAGAAATCATTAACTATTCCTTTCAGCAAAGCGGTAGAAGTCAGTAGTACAACTATGTTAGCTATCCTGTATATACATACATACATATTTTCCCCTTCTTTCTTTTCTCTTTTCCCTCACCCCTGGTGCTCTTTACTTTTGAGCATTTTCACCAATGTCTATCATACCTCCTAATTTTTATTCACTCTTTCAGGTCCATCCACATTTTTTTAAAATATTGCTTTCCTCCAAGTTTTCTCACCCATTAAATCCAGAAAAGAATAATATTTAAACTACTCTGTGGACCAAATATGATAATATAGAACACCATAAAGTAAGTTGATGCCTGCAGATTTGTGAACATTACTAAGGAGAAAAATTTGGAGAATGCAAATGTGGAACATAGATTTAAAAACAGAAGAAAAGAAACCAAGTCTGAGGGATGAAAACAATGTTTTTTCCAATTTTTTCCCCTAGAATAAGAGTGGAGTAGCATCCATATTATCATGGTGAATTTTCTAGTGATGGTTCTTAACCAAGAATGAGCCCTCCTCAGCCTTACTTGGGAGCTCTTCCACTATTTCACGCTGGTAAAGCTCAACACGAATATAAACTTGAGTTGCTTCAGTAAGAATATCAGGCAAGACCTCTGGGCCTGTCTTCAACTGTGTGTTCATGCTGTACCAACCAAGCATGAAGATCAAGCAACACAGGCAACACACGTGGAGTATTAGGAAAGAAAATTCCGGGATAATTTAAAATTTGCTTCCCATGGATTAAATACGACACAAACACCTAATGAAAATGAGCTCTTACATAAGAGATCCATGTTTCACTAAATAGAGTATTCTACATTTTTGTAAATCTAATTCCACCCCCTCCGTCCTAGCTAAATCTCCTTTTGAAATGTGGTAACTATCGTGAAGAACTTTGCTCCCTAGAATCACATCATGTGGGAGAGTAACTTCTTATAGGTATTCAGCCACTCAATGGTAAAAGCTGTCACTTCACTGTCCAATAATTATGCCATTTTCTATTCAGCTTATAGTTGATAGTTTACTTCCAGAATATGAATTGTTCACCTTTTGTTTCCAGCAGCGATAGCTGTTGAATTTTCCATTATAATCTAAACCTAAAGGACCAATTTTTTAAAAATTCTTAATATCCCAAGACATTTTGCTTCTTTAGACATGAATATTAAATAGAGTGAAAGCTTAAAGCCCTTGGTGGTGAGTCCCGTCAAGAGAGGCCACCTGAGGACATTCAAAATACAACTAGCCAAGTCACATTCTATTGTGGGATTAATTAGCCGTGAGCTGCAGTGTCGGTGTTGTAGTAAAGGTGCTTTTCCACAGAGCTTTTGTCACATGCTTCTGTCAGGTCCGTTTCTTTCCCTCACAGTCTCAAGCCAGGGTCTGAGGGAGAGGCAGCTGGCCGTGTTGGAAGGAGCAGGGGGCGGCAGCGGAGGGCTCTGGGTGCCCCCCCCCTTTACATCACCCCTACAGCAACAGACCGGCAAGTTCCGCTGAAAAAGTCTTTCTCTTCCTCGCCACTGACACCTTTAGGAAGCTATTCTTAACCCCCAGATCAAGTAAGCTTGCTCAAAATGAAAGAGAAATCTTTTTAAGTTTGAAAATTGTATAGCATTGTCAGATATGGAGGAGATATGTAAGGAAGGGAAAAATCTCTCCGTCTAGCAGAGGGGGGACAAAAACTCTTTCCTTTTCAAACACTTATGACGGGATTTTTCAGTGTGTTTCTTAGCACTGAAGAAAGGGTTCATTTCTTGACTATCATCATGATTTTCAGTGAGATTTATATTCACCGAAACTCGAACATTACAGATAAACCCTGACACTAGTGTAGGCGAGATCCTGCTGCCCAGATTGAAAAAGAGGATGCCTGGAAAAGCATCACAAGGCTCGTTAGAAACTCCTCCTCTCGATCTAGCCAGCTACCCTTGGTTTGATTTATTTCTTTTGTTTCTTTTTTTTTTTTTTTGCATGTATTTCTCCTTTTTGTTCTACAGCTATGTGAGTTTGTGAATGTTGGAAATTTTTAAATGCATTTTCTTACAAACAAAATAATGATAGGAGCAATGCTATTGATGAACTGTTGTTTTCTGAACTGTCAATTTAGATTAAGATTTCCTTAATTGGCACATTTCTATTTCTACCTGACGGTGCCAGTCAAGATGATTACGCTATGTTTCAGAACTTTCAGGAGTACTGTTTAGTAGTTAAAACTTTTTCTCTTTTTGTATGTTCTGATTTTGTTTGTTATAAGGATTATTTCCCAGGAATCTTTAATACTGACTCCTAAGACAATAAGATAATTGCAGACCTCGTTGGGTTCTGTCATACCCTACTCAAAAAAGTACTAGCTTCTCAAATCCATGTAGTTAAAAAAAATTACAGAGGTATGATAATGTCACTCAGTTATAGAGTCCCCTGAAAGAATGAAGCCAAACTGCACTGTGACTCAAATAAATATATTTATAGCTAAGATACAGCCATCATGCGACATGAAGTCATTGATTAAAACATAAGTACAACTATGAAAACTAACTCTTTGCTTATTGAAAGAATAATTCTGTAAATTAAATGCTAGCTATTTTGTGAATCTATATTAACTTATATTCTGCTATATATGAATCACAGCTGTGTTCAAAAGCTGTCTCGCTATAGTGTTTTGAAGGCAGCTGATAGAGTTTAAAAGTGAGATGTCTCCAAAGTCTTAAATATTCAAAGGTGCAGCTTTTGAAAAATGATTAGATCATGATTCTGATTCTAGAAGTCAGAAAATCAGTGTAAGGCTTTGGTTAATTTTTTTTTTTTTTTTTTTTTGTCTTTATAGACAGGGCTTTGCAATAGAATTCAGGCTGGCCTTGAACTCACTTTGTAGCCCAGGCTGGCCTCAAACTTATAGCGATCCTCCTGCTTCAACCTCACAAGTGCCAAGATGATAGGTGTGAGCCACTACACCCAGTATGCTAATTTCTAATTGTACTTATTTCAATTTTAGGAGTACAAAAGTAGCCATAGGAGACAGTTACAGATCCACAAAGCCCATCGTGAGGTAGAGCAAAATCCTTTTCATCGGATCCCATAAGCCTCTTGTTATGGCTTATGTCTAGGTGTCCCCCAAGATCCTCACCCATGGGCGAGGCCTTTGGAAGGTGACTGGATTATGGGGATTGAAAGCTGACTTGCTGTTAGAGTTGGGATCCAGTCAGAAGAGAACAGGCACTAGAGTGTGACCTGGAGGGGTCTACCTGGCTCCCCAGCTCCTCCCCATTCTCTATTTCCTGGATTCCATGAGGTGATCAGGCTCTTCCACCAAGCTGCCCTGCCTTGGAGCCAGCCAGCTGCAGACTGAACCTCTCCGAGCTATGAGACAAAATAAACGCCTCCTCCTTTCACTTGTACGTGTTGGGTATTTTGTCCCAGTGACAAAGGAAGTGACCAAGACGGGTTTCCTCTAATGAGTGACATTTTGACTCTGTGCATTAGTGCTGATTCAGACCCAGGATCCCACAGCCCTGAAGGGTCTGCCTATTTTCCTTTTTCAGTGTTTGGTTCCACAGGTAAATAGCTGCAAGTAGGAAGATTTATAGAATATATTCATTTAAAAATATATCATTGACAGCCGGGCGTGGTGGCTCATGCCTGTAATCTCAGCACTCGGGAGACTGAGGCAGGAGGATCTTTGTGAGTTTGAGACCAGCTTGGGCTACAAAGTGAGCTCAAGGCCAGCCTGAACTACTGCACAGTGAGAACTTGTCTCAAAAAAAAACAAAA
>NW_004955432.1:21665243-21677288 GCF_000276665.1 Chinchilla lanigera
AAGACTTTTCCCCAAGAATATCCATATTTCCAGTAATTGCACTGGGGATATAAATCTCTTATGGAACTTAGATCAGCCTTTCTTTTTTAAAACCAGGCTTAAAGTTTGACTCATTAAAGAGACCAAATAGCATCTTTGTGTACTTTTTCTCTATTTCAGTCTTAGAGACTCATGACTCACCATATACTAGCAAAAGTCTCTATAGAAGAAGCGATTCTCATACCTGTTCTGACATTATAACCAGTTCAGTAGCCCAGCCATCACTGACCTTCTGCACACCGCACATCAGCTGATTCCCAGACCTTAAAAGACTAACACACCAAATATTAAATCAGACATGGTACAGTTAAAAAAAACAGTCTTTTTTTTTAACTCATAGGCATTTATGAGGAATTAGATCTCCTGGAATTATTACTTCAAAAATACTGCAGAATAGAATAAACAAAAAAACTGTATCTATTGTACAGTGTGGAAGTTGGAGTATCAAGGACCAACTGTACTAGCTGTTAAATTCAAGACAGTGCTTCATTAGATGCAATACATGAAACAGAAATCCCTCTACTCTGCTCACAGTGTTAAGATGAAACTTTGAATGCGGTTACTGAATTCATCAAGATGTGGTTGCTAAGTTTAACCTCTAAAACTACACTGCATCTGCTTTGTTTACACAACAAGCAAGGATGTGTTTTTCCATGCTCTTTCTCACTTAGCTCAGCTTAAAAACCATGTCAGTATGAAAACACATAATTAGGAAAATCAGGTCACATCGAGCAATCCATCTCCACAGAATTATGAGAAATTCCTTATGTATCAGGACTATCTCTACTATAAAACAATATAGTAGATGTTGAACAAGCCACTGTAACATTTGCCCACAAGAACATTTCTATCTCCCTTAGTATTTGACACTGCCGAGCACACACTTTTTGGAAACACCGGTCTCTCTGTAGGTGGGTGATACTATTCTTTTAGACTTCCTCTCACCCGTGAAATATATCCTTACTGTTAACCCTCTTTTAATTATGACTAAATTAGGAGGTTTTGTGAACCCTATAATATCTTGTTTCTCCAATAATCCTGATCTGCTTAAATTAAAATTTCTTATGTCCAGATCAGTGGGCCATTGATGATGTAGTTTAGTATCACTAATGTCCTACCAACTTTCTCCAGTTGATGACTCTTTAAGGTCTCTAAGTTTAACTAGTTGATGTTGAACTTCTGAATCCTGTCATTTCCCTGTCTTATTTTAAACCGCATTGCTTCTTGACCTTCTCTTCTGTCTTAGACTGAGCTCTTTACACACTAGGATGTTTCCATATGTTCTGGATGGGAGGAGGGGGCGTCATTTAGAGCCTTTTAACAGACTGTAAAAAGAAATTCCATTTTCTCTCTAGGGTCAAGAGAGACTCTGGATGCTTAAAGTGAGAAACTCCATTATCCTCCACTTCAGAATTTTTTACCTTCATTTCCCTTATTGGGGTTTCCTTACCTACTTACCTTCTGTCATTCTACTGCAAGAATAGGGAGCAACTTGATCTGGTGACCAGCACTGAAAACTTAGTACCAAATTTAGTGAGATTGTAAAGGTTCAATATTTATTGAATAAATAAAAAAATATAAAGTAGAGAAGTGACAATTTCCCTAGAAACTCCCTGTGTCTCAAAGTAATACACTTTTATAAAACAAAAGTGAAAATTACTTGCTTCTTTAGAATCTATTCATATAGTTCTCAAGTGGGACTTTTCTCTTTTCTCTTCTTTTACATGGGTCTCTTTCATGGCCTTTCATTTTTGCTTACTTTATTCATCCTACATTTCAGGCAGCAGAACGTAGGAATTTCTCCTCCCACCTAGGCCTTGTGGTTAGTTTATTTTCCAAAGTATAACTTTTACAGTGGACTGTTTCTTACTATGTATCATTGTATATTATTAGAACTCTCTGTTTAAAATAAATCTTTTAGGGGTTGCTGGCAGGAATAGCCCCAGCACAGCCAAGTAGCATCAGCAGCACCATCAGGAGTGACCCAGCAGTGGTACAACACTAGAGCCAGCAGTAAAATCAATCTACCAAGGGGAAATTCATTGCAAACAAGTTGCTGGCTTATGTTGGCTTTTGTTATATAGCTGTAGAGTGTGCTCCTATGGTTAAATGTACCAAATCAACAGTTACCACAGTTGGTCAATGACTGGGCTGTGCTGGATGTTATTGTTATTGTTCATTATGCGACTTTAGCCGGGATATTATGTTGTAATCAGTTGTTCTCCCTCATATGACAGCACTGTCATTGCCTGGGGTAATAACCATAACCATAGTCCAGTACAAATGGACAGAATGCAAAGCTAACTGGATAGTAACCTCTCATCCTTAATAAACTGGGAAGGTAGGTTCTTGGGATAGACACAGAGACCGAGACCCACTTACACCTAGAAGACATCTCTGAGAAATACATATTTCCTAAGGAAGCCATGACACTAGTGATAGAGCTGTCTGCCATAAGACATCTACAAGCACCAGCAAAAAAATTTTTTAAAAGCTGGAAAATAGAAAAGGACAAGATGGAGAAGTAAAATGCAACCCTAGACCTTCAGCCCACCTAGGACAAGTCTGGTGCACAGTAAAATAGAAGAAATTGGAAGTCATGTGGTGGAACATTCTGAAATGATAGCAGCAGAAGTAGAAACACACATGGAGGTGGCTATAGAAAAAATATTGTTTCGGATAAAAGAAAAATAATAATCAAAATGAAAGACATGCCCAACAATTCTAGAATAGACACAGATTTTAAAAAATAAAGAAGTTCAGGAAATGAGGGAAAGTATGAATGTCCAAAATAGGAAAAATAAAAGGAAGAAGCCATGAAACAGATCCAAACAGATATCTAGGAGATTAAAAATTCCATTGAAAGTTTATGCCACACATTGAATGGAAGCAAAGATAGAATATCAGATTTAGAAGACAGGATTGAAGTTAGTGTCCATGCAAAGAGAGATATCTTAAAAGTAACAAAGAACCATGAAAAATCAATCCAACTGTGGCAAGATGAAGCAAAGAAAAACAACATAAGATTGAGCAGAGTCAATGAGAAAACTGGAGATTGTACAAACACTCTAAATCCTTCTTCACAGAAGTAACAGCAGAAAACTTCCCAAACATTGATAAAGAATTTAACATATAAATAAGAGAAGCATATAGAACTGCAAGCAGCCATAATCAAAATAAATCTACACCAATACATATGATCACCAAGATTCCAGAAACAAAGGACAAAAACAGAATATTAAAAGTGGTTATAGAAAAGAAACAAATCACCTATAAAGGAAAACCCATTAGAATCACAGTGGAATTCTCAACACAAAGCCCCAAGTCAAGGAGAGCTTGGAGTTAAATATTTCAAGTCCTAAAGGAAAACAATCTCCAACCCAGACTGATGTACCCTGCCAAACTGTCTTTCAGAATTAATGGAGAAATAAGATACTTCTATGACAAAGAACAGCTGAAGAAATTCATGACCATGAAACTAGTCTCCAACTCTAAAGGATATTCTAGAGAAAGATAAGGAAGACTACAGTTCCACAAACAACAATAGAAAGAAGCCACCAGTCATGGCAAGCAATTGAATAGATGGTAAAGACCGGGCACTGACAACAGGAAAATAATATGAGAAGGATAATACCTATCAGTTATAACCATCAATGTAAATGGTCTCAATTAACCAATTAAAAGAAACAGACTGGCAAACTGGATCAAAAAACAGGATCCAACAATATGCTGCATATAAGAAACACATTTAACTAAAAGGAAAAATTCATAGACAGAAAGTAAAAGGATGAAAAACAATACTCCACATGACAGAAACTCAGAAAAAAGCAAGGGTAGCCTCTTTATAAATGTGCTAGAAAAACTGGCTTTCCATGTGCCAAAGACTGAAACTATATTCGTGTTTCTCACTATGCACTAAACTAAAATAAATTGGATCAAAATCTAAATAAATCTAAATATTAAAATAATAAATATTAAATCTAAATATTAAAACAGAAACACTAAATCTGCAGGAAGAGAGAATAAGTAGAACACTTGAAAACATAGGTATAGGCAAAGATTTAATGAACAAAATCCCAGTCACACAAGAAATATTACAAAGAATCAACAACTGGAATCTCATCCTATTAAGAAGCTTTTGCTCACCAAAGAAATTATCACCAGAGTGAAGAGACAACCCACAAAGTGGGAACAATTTTAGCCTGTTATCCCTCAAAGAACTAATATCTAGAACATATAAAGAACTGAAAAATTTAGATGACCAAATTTAAAGAGCCGATGCAAAAACAGGCCTCTGAGATGAATGCTCACATCTCAGAGGAAGAAACACAAATGGGAAATAAATGTGTGAAAAGTATTTAACATCATTGCTAGGGGGCTGGGAATTTAGCTCAGCAGCACAGCATCTGCCTGGCAAGTGCAAGGTCATGAGTTTGATTCCCAGTACCAAAAAAAAAAATCATTGGTCATTTGAGAGATACAAATTAAAATAACACTGAGATTCCATCTCCATTCCAGACAGAATGGCAGTTGTAGAGAAATCAACTAATAACAAATGCTGGAGAGGCTGTGGGGGGAAAGGAACACTTCTCCACTGTTAGTGGGAGTGTAGATTGGTGAAACCACTGTAGAAATCAGTATGGTGATTCCACAAAAAAACTAGGACTAAAGGTTCTATTTGACCCAGCAATTCCCCTGCAAGGTATCTTCCCAGAAGAATCAAAACATTATACCATAGTGATATATGAACACCTATTTATCATATCACAGTTTGTCATAGCTAAATCTTGGAAACAACTCAAATGCCCATCAACAGAGGAACGGATAAAAAAGACATGGGTCTTGTATACAGTGTAGTAATACTCAGCCATAAAGAAGGATAAACTTGAGGTTTTCCTAGGTAAATGGATGCACCCTGTGACCATCCCTTAAGTGAGATAAATCAGACACAAGTGTAAATATCTCATTGTTTCTTTGGTGTGACAAACAAAAATGGTAAATAAGAACCAAAGAATATAATAGGTATTGTGAAATAGGAGGAAATTGTTCTAAAGAAAGAGGATCTAGGGAACATGGTGGGGAATAAAAAGAGTAAAATAAGGTTAAAAATGGAAACAAAGCTTTGTAAATAAGGAGGGTAAAGGAAGGTTGAAGGGTGGGGATTGAAAAAAAAGAACCAGGATATGTTGTGTAGAGGACAAATTCCATATGATGACTGAGATCATTGTGTATATCTAAAATGTACCAATAAACTCAATAACAAGAAGAGAAATAAAAACCTTTACCTGAAAACAGAACATAAAAACTGAAAAAGTATCAGTTCTCATTCTGTGTGCAATGAATAGGTTAGCGTTCCACACTTTCGTACATGCTGGCCAAGGGGAAAGACACTGAAGGGGAGATAAGGAGCAGTTTATTACAAGAGCAGCATTGAGAGTGTGACTTCTTCCTCTGGTTTTTGAAGCTCCAGCTGTCATAGGTCAATGGGTCAGGCCAGATGATCTGTGCTTATGTCATAGGGTGTGTTGCAGGAAAGGGACCCTTAGAACAGAACAACTTGTAAGAGCTGAATCACAGAAGCAGCTGTACGCCATCAAGAGATGTATGCTAAAGAAAATGTGAGAGAGATACACAATGGAGTACTACTAAGCCATAAATAAGGATAACTTTGAGTCTCTCAGAGGAAAATCGAGGCACCTTGAGACCATAAAGTTAAGTGAAATAAATCAGACACAGAAGGTTAAATATTGCATAGTTTCTCTTATGAAAGAAACCCAAAAAATAAATAGTGTAAATTTAAAATAAAAGATAGATTGTAGGAAGCATAGAGATAAACCCTGTAGAGATGGGAAGAGGATCTGGGGGTGTAGGAAGATGGGACGGGAGTGGGGAAGGCACCCGTTCCCCACAGTGACCGTGTTCATTATGCCTTACAGACATGTGCTGATAAAAGGGGATAACTAATATTTATTGAGGATCTATTATTCTCCAGGCATAAAAACATAAAGACAGAGTGAGAAAGAGAAAGAGAGAGACAAAGAAAAAGAGACAGACAGAGAGAGAGAGAGAGAGAGAGAGATATTTCCCTTTACTTCATAGAGCTCACATTCTTCTATACTGATATAAATGAATAAAACATAAATATGTAATACAGTACAACATGGTAGGATAAGATTCAGGGCATGGTACGGTGTGATGTGCTGTAACACAAATACCAAGGCAGCATCACAATATCTGGCTGTATGCTAAGTATACAGGCCTATGAATTCACTTTGCTCCTAAGGACATGAGTAATACAACATTTGTTTTGTTTTGTTTTGTTTGTTTTCTTGAGACAGGGTCTCACTGTGCAGTTCAGGCTGGTCTTGAACTCACTTTGTAGCCCAGGCTTTCCTCAAACTCCCAGTGATCCTCTTGCCTCAGCCTCCCGAGCGATGGGATTACAGGCATGCACCACCACTCCCGGCAGTAATACATTTTAAATGTGAAAAACATTTTTCAAGGCAAAGAATTTTATACATATTCCCATTACTGATAATCTATAATTTATTTCCTTTTTTAAAAGGGTGGAACTTATAAATATCATTTGTACATCATTAAAGTATATCATAGTAAACCTAAAATACCTTAGTGTGTTGTATAGTTAAATGACTAAATGGAAAATAAATACAAAAACTCTTAAAACAAGTTAATAATTTCGCGGCATCCCCTGTGAACTTTAAATAGTTAACAGCACCCAGATTCCACCTCTTGCCGGACTGCACATCCTGCTTCGAGGTTTGGCTGGTCATACCACCCACGTGCTTTTGATCATTACCTACATATGCAGTGGTCATGTCAGCAGCTAATTGCCCACGTTACTCTCTTCATTTTTCTTGTTAAAGAGAGATTTTTAAAATGAGCTCAATATATCAGCCCTTTTAGCAGAATTATTAATAATATGAATAACCTCATTTATTATTTGGTCTTTTTTTTTTTCCTGAGCTCTTCTTTCCCTGATAAATCTGTAAAGGCTTTCAGAGACTGTTAGAAATCATTACACTCTCACTTTAACTTCCCTCCACTTTTGAATCTATTCACTTGAAAGTTAAACCTGAAGCAAACCTTTAACCATAAGCAGAATGAGTTAACATTATTTTAAGAAGTAAATATGGAATGAAATATGTAAAGCAAACTGATCAACAACAACAGGATGGAATGGTTGACCTGAAAATAATTTCCTAATAGCCAAATTCAAGAAGAAAGCGCATTGGTTTCTTTTATTGTATTGCCCTAGTATGTGTCTCTCATATTTCCTGTGCTAAAGACTAAAGCATATTCCCCCTCTATGCCTTTGTATAGAACCACTGAATAATATAACTGATTTTCACTTAAGTAACAAAACTCCTGCCTCATTTGCAAGATAGATTAAGTATTGTTTCTCTTCCAAGATAGATAATGAGATAGTGAGCTACAAAATTAATTTTCAATTCAACAAATATTTAGTATTTCCAGCACCACTGAAAAGAATTTATATAGTCAATTCACCATCCAAGGAAATACCCATTGTTTTCCTAGAGTCTGGAAGTACTCTGGCTGTTTTTTTCCAGTGGTGTATAATTTTCTACTAAAGACATCACGCTCTAAAAGTCAAGGGCTCAAAGGATTATCATTGTCTCTTGGAGACTGCCATAAATTCTACATGGCTACTTTTCAATGCCAGATCTATTAAAACCAAAATCTCTAATCTGCACTTGACAGGTTACTTTCCAGAGAGCCCAAGTGCAACAACTCTCAACAAGTGTTAAAAGTAGTAGAGTAGCACCACAATAAAATGACTCTTATGTACTTACTACTATACACACAAATTGAAATAACTTATAAAAGCATATAGAAAATAAAGATAACATGACTTAAATATAGTAGCATTAACTTGCGATTCTTCATCAGGAAGGTTAGACTCTGAGACTTCACTGTTACTCTAAGAGTGGCAGTAGATAGGGGTCATTCTGACAAATGACAGTCGTGAATGTTAATAATCTGTTAGGTCATGTTCAGTTTAGGACCACAACAATATTTTGGTTCTGAGATATTTTGTCACGTTAATTGCTTATAACCTAAAGAATGCTATGATGTAAGTTTAAGATTGAATCAACTTTTCCTTTTTCAAACCACATAATCTCAAATCTAAACTCTGTCCATCTGGCTGATGTAGGAATAGAATTCCAGAAGCTGGGTCCTTAACTTTGACATACCTTGTGTCTTTTCAAAATAGAGCACTACCAATCTTTAATTACATCTCAAGTCAATTTATTTAGCTTAATACTATTTTGCTGTAAAGTTCATGTGACACAAAAGAAATATTTACAGAAAGAAGACAGGTGTTGAAAGCTTAATTATATTATCTTTAGAATATATTAAAATTCCAAGGCCCAGTGTAAAGAACAAACTTTCACAGTTACATGAGCTCTAGGCTACAGGCTGGACCCTGTAAAGTCACTCATTTCAGGAAAAAGAAGAAATTGTTTCACTTTAACAAATCAGTACATTTACAGTAAGTTAGCAATGACACCATGAGCCCTTATGCTATTTTTGCTTTCCTTTCCAGAACAATGCATAGCTTTCAAAATGCACTGTAGAGGGGAGGTAAAAGTGCAGTGGTCAGGACTGAAGTCAGCTCTAGCTCAACCCCAGCTTCTGTAAACAAAGCACCTCTGCTTTTGTCTGCCTCATACTGTAAAATTCTGAAAAAAGTTTTTAAAAGATGACCCTAGCAGACAAACAGGGATATTTCCTATCATTGCCCTAAGCTTATTGCACGGTTCTCATAGCTGACTTGATCTGTGCTAAAATTGTAAATTTCTACAAACTTATAAAGGTCAAGACCTGTGTCAAAAGCTTGAGGGAACAAATAAAGGAGCGATCAAAAGTAACAGGTTTATATGCAGAAAAGGCTATTTCAAATTTCATTCCTAGAGCTAAGTGCTGTTACTCCAGTTGAAAATTTACAGTCAGAATGCCAGTTTTCCCCAATCTTTAAGTTCAATTTGTTCATTCAAATATTGTTTGTGATTGTGCATATTGTAATGTTTTTAAAATGAATAATGTTTAATCTCACAGGCATATATTTTCACACATTTACAATGCCATTTATAGATTTATATACTATTTTTCTTACTAAATAATTCTACTGTACATACAAATTATTTCCAAATAGTAAAATGACTCTTATAATATAAAAATTAAACACACAAATATAATGAGATTTATATTTTTTTCAGTATTTGAGATTGAACCACAGGTCTTCACACTGAGATATTATTTATTTTGAGAAAACCCAGCCCTTTTCCTTTTGAGACAGGATTTTGCTATATCGTTGAGTAGACCCTGACCTTGTAGTCCTCTTGCCTCAGCTTCCCAAGTGCTAGAATTAAGGCACGCACCTCTCTACAAAATGGTATTCACATTTTTTGAAAGTCCTAGTTCTGTAAAAAGTAGAGTCCCAGCTAAAATTATTTACATAAACAAATTGTTTAATTACATGTTTGAAGTTGGCATTGTCTGGCTTTAGAGTGAAAGCAAAAATTCTTTTTAATATCAAAGAAAATAAAATGTCGGTCATATACAAATTCATTCCTCATAAAATATTTGTGTTATGTTTTTCATTTCCAGTTCTTGGTAGATTCTGTGACGTGATCTTCTGCTGGGTTATATTTTCCAAGGATGGTCACACTATACTTCCTACCAGCAAGGTCTTTTCCCCACCTTTTCAATATGGGCAGGATTTCACTATTGCCTCAAAAAATATAATTCAGAGAAAATGATACTGCCATCGCGTTGTGAGGAAACTCATGCCACACGTGTGGTGGTTAAGGGGGAAATTCAACTTGACTGACTTTGGGAACCACTGAGGAGACTGAGGAAGGACACTAGTAGGTGTGTCTGGGTGGGTCATGGAGATTTGGCCTGGAGGTCTATGTCTGGTCCCTCATCCCATCCTCTTAACAGTGTTCCCCTGCTCTGCTTCCCTGGCTACCAGGAACTAAGATTATTGGCTCCACCATGCCATCCTGCCATGATGTCTCTGCCTTGGAGTTAGCCTGTCATGGACTGACACCATTAGCAAAGAAAAGAGTTGTGGCCAAAGTGTGGACATTGAGTATTTTATCTCAGCAGTGAAAAAGTTGACCAATTCAGAAAATTGGAATAAGGAGTAGGGCCATTGCTGTGACTGTTAGAAAGATTTGGAGTGGAGAATACAGAAATTCTGGAATGCAATAAGCAAAGCATGATGGGTAATTCTGGTCAGAGCTCAAAAGACCAGATTGCTGATAGTAATGCACACAGTAAAGACCAGGCTCAGGAGGTTTCAGTTAAGAACAAGGACTCCTAACTGAAGTTATAAGTTGCAATACAGGCTTATGTGTGTACTCTCTGGCAGAAAATTTCTCCATATTTTGCCCATGTCCTGAGATTTTTGCAGGAGACTAAAATTAAAGGCAGTGGACTAATTAATCTGACAGAAGAAATATCAAGGGAGCCCAAAATTCAGGCTGTTGCATGGCTTCTGCTGGCTGTTTTCAGCTAGACTTATGGTGAGAATTTGGTAAAAAAAACAAACAAACAAACAAACAAAACACCTTTAATTTAGCCCCATAGGAACCATGTGTAAATTTGGGGTATAGAAGGTGTGGCTGCTATAAAGATTAACACTATTAAAAGGAAATATTTTGTACAGGAATAAGAAGAAAGACGCATTGACAGCATCTCAGGAATCAACAAGACCCCAACTCTGTGTACAAAAGTCTCAGCTCCCTTCTATTGAGAGGAATGCCCCAGGGAGCCCAGCTGATTCAGAGCAGCCTACAAAAATGTTTACGGGAATTCTGCCGTGCAGGCCCTGAAAGACAGATGCAGCCATACCTCAGCAGCACATGGACACTACCGGAGCTGGTGACAAATCTTGATGTCATCCATGTAGTAGTGGTTTTTCAAGAATACAGAAGGCAAGAATTGTGGGATCAGGGAGGCTTCTACCCAGATTTTAGAAAAAGATGTATGTGACTAGGGACCGTGCTCCTGAGATAGCAATGCATCAAGCTGTGGGAGTCCAGCTGCGAGTATAGTGGAGACCTCTCTTCCATTATGTTGTGAGTGTTTGGTATTGTGTGTCAGTGACAAGGGCTCTGACTAATAGAAGATGGGAAGATTTAAGAAGCTCAGGTCTGCAAAGGCGGCCAATATTCACCACCAAACATGTGAGGAAGCAAATCTTTAGATAATGTCATGTCCCAGCCTTTAAAACATTGCAATTAAGGATGAGCACACAGCGGCAAAGCACCTGCCTGGCAAGCACAAGGTCGTGAGTTCGATTCCTGGTACCGGAAGAAAAACAAAAACAAAAAAAAAGGATGAGCACAACAGAAAATAGGAACCTCCACAGAATCGTTTGTAAATTGTTACTGTGAGTAAAATCCACATTCTCATTGTTTGAAGCCACTAAATTTCAGGGCAATTTTGGTAAGTGCCAAAACATAACGGCTGTTCAGAAATGCTGTGTAAATCTGCGGCACCCATTTCTCCAACTAACAGGAATGCAGGCAGTTGACTGAAGGGTTGTCAGCTAAGCAGCTCTCTAAATGCCGTCAGCTGAAGAGATTTCCCATGTAGTCCCAGGTAACTTACCTTACTGGAGCTGGCTTACAGGAAATGACTAGTTCATTGGAGATACAAACTACAATCCCCTTGTGCTGAAAATCACGCATGTAGAAGAGCACCGAATTGTCATCTTGGGCCCCAAACTCTTTATGAGGTATTTGTTGGGCTGCATCCCACATCGACTCTTCTCTCTGGGGAGAGAACTCCTCAAAAAAGTCTCTGTGTATACATCTCTTTACTTCAGACTTTTCCTGAAACTTAATCTTTTCTACAGTTCATTTAAGATATTCCTAGGGTTAAGAGATGCAACCTTAGTAATAGAGACAACTGCTCAAAGTATGGAGATAGTCTAGCTAGATTCTTGTTAAT
>NW_004955432.1:21677624-21715673 GCF_000276665.1 Chinchilla lanigera
GGTTCTAATCAAAAGAAAGTAGCCATTGTGGCTATTTGAACTTAATGAAAAGAATTAATTGCCTATTAAGTTAAGTACAGTAGGCCAGTGAGACTTGATCTTACTCATATGCTGCATCTAAACAACTTGGTCTCACAGAAGCAGAGAGCAGAATAGTGGTTTCAGGAGGTGTGTGTGGTTATGAGGGCTTGGAATATGTAATTACAGTTTTACAGGAGGAATTTTTAAAAATGTATTCAGAACAGACAAACGCAGAGAGGAAGAGTGCAGATGAGTGATTGCTGGGGCTAGAAGTTTGGCGAGAGAGGATAGGTGGGTGATGAAGGAGAAAAACGAGGAATGAATAGAAATTGTTATGGAAATTTTATCTAAATATATTCTAAAATTGACGATGAAAAAGGTTGCATGACCCTGAAAATTTGTTGATTTGTTCTTGCATACACTTTAAATGGATGAGTTGTTTGATAGGTGAATTATATTTCAATAAATACCTTTTTAAATGTAGCAAAAAAAAAACAAATTGAAGTGTTAGCAGGGCTCTACAGCCAAGATTAATATTCAGTCTTCCAGTACTGTCAGCCAGCAAACTTCCACTGGCAAGGAATTTCCCAGAGACTCTAATTGAGAAATAATCTTAGGAGTGGGTGGCGGTTGCTAGAGGGTGTCGCCAGGTTAGACACCACCTCTGGGCTGTCTCCTGGTGAGAAGATCATGACATGAGGACATATGGTGATTGTCTCCTGCACTGAATCATAATAATGGAAAACTACAACCCCACAGGAAGGGCTCCTCCTCTGCCACAGTCTTGCAGTACCTACCCAATCTTTTCTCTTAATGCCTTAGCATTTTTCTAGTTAGCAAAGTAAAAGTGATAACAGGATCCAGCTTCATTATTGAAAAGCATGCTAAAGAGGTAGATCTGAACAAGAACAGAATAACTAATCATATACCAGATTAATCAGTTGATTGGAGTTTTCATTTCTTTTGCTCTTTATAAACATGCCAAACTTAAAGCTTAAAGACCTTGAGTTGGAGAGAATTTTTCACACCTTAGTACTTGTACCGTACAAGCCTAACTGATACTTAAAATGTCATCCTATTGAATTTTGAGTACCTCACATGGCTTTGTATTACTCGCTTTTGTGCCTTATGCAAGCAGTTTAGAGTCATATCACTCCGTAATATGGTTGTTATATCACATATTGCTATCTTCAGAGAAGTTGCTCAGATTACCAGATGTGAGAATGCAAGGTTGATCAAACTGTTAGAGAGAATAAATGTTTCAGTAGTGATTTTTAATGTGTCAATAATCTCATTCTTTAAAGAAAATAATAAAGTAACCAAATCCTACAATTCAATAATCATAGAAGTCTGCAAAGCCTATACAGTATATATAGTAAAATCCGTACAGATTTACTTTGAAAATTTATAAAACTTACTCCTAGGAAGTATTTGAAAAGAGTTAAAACAAGAACAGGAGTATTAGCTATATAATCAGTTTTCATAAGAATATGGGGGAAAAGTCTCATGCATTTAGTTAATTTTCTCTAAAGTCAGAACACGTTTCAGGTAGTAGGAGAATTCAGAGTTGGACTAGTGGCTTCTTTGCTCTGTTATACCCTCATTACTGGTAATTAATGATTCTGTCACGATGTCATCTCTCAGCTAATTTCAATCTTTCCCTCTGTACCCACTAACCAAGTAGCTTACTTCTACGCTGTAGTATGTTTCTACTTTACTTCTGTCTTGGTGACTTTTCTCTCGTTGCTGAGACAAAATACCCGACACCCAAAATGAAGGGAGGAAAGGTTTATTTAGCTCACAGTTCATGGAGGTTTCAGTCCATACTCAGTTGCCTCCGAGGCAGTGGCACATGGCAGAGGGCAACAGTTCATGACAGCAGAAGACAGCAAAAGCACCACGAGCAAAAGGGAGGAGCGGCGGCAAGCGGCCTCTTTCCCTCCCTTACATATGCAAACTGCCCACCCCAGGGCAGGGGCAGCACTCACACCCATAATCCCAGCCCTGGACCATGAATCAGTCATAAACTCTAGCAGCCCGCCCCATGACTGCATGAGGCTTTGGGGGGACATCCAGACTCAAACCACAACAACTTTATATATAACTTCAAATGAACCGTTAAGTATGCTTTCTTATCCTTTCTAGCCGCTGCACATTCTCATTTTTGTGTGTGTCTTTTAACTTAAATTAAGATTTTGCTACTAAGACATAAATGTTTACCTCACATTCTTCCTTCAAATTGCAAAGATGTAGACTTCCGATCCGTTTGACCAACGCATGATAACTCTTGTTGGAAATGACTTAATCTCAAGCCACCCCGTAACTTCCTACCCACTCTAAGGACTCCCTCTGCATGGATAATCAACCTCCGGTACAATCAGTGGTACAAAGAATATGGTCACCACCTCTGCTAGAAATCAGAAAGAGGTGCTTTCCTCAGCAGAGTACTGTCCACATGAAAGAGTTGGATTTGAACGCGGGAACAGACCAGAAGCTCTGAAAGGGCCTCCACAGTACAACATTCAGTCTAAAAATACAGACTACAGGGAGTTCCCCAAAGAAGCTGCAGCTCCCAGCGGTGTCTTTCATCACTCTCTGTCAGCGTCCTCAGGGACTTTGGCTGACTCTGCTGATTAACAGTGCTAGTATCTCCTGTGGGCTTCTCTTTTGGGCAGTGCCCTGTGTGGCTTGCCAACAGCCGGCAGGCCCCTTGGAGAATAAAGAGCTCACAGCTGCTCTCTTGGCCTCATCTGTAGCGGAGGCACTGTGCAGGCACAGCCTCTTCAACGTTATGTTTTACAACCGCCCAGCGCTGCAGTTGGTACCGTGTCCATGTCACTGGATTCACCTTGGCGTACCATGGTCAGTCAGCTGTCCCAGCGTGCAACGCGCTCTTTGGGGAGCAGAGGAAGGGTGGTGCAATTTGGAGCTCCCGCGCACGTAATTGCAAATGATGAAAATATGTTGGTTCAGTTTAAGTCTTATGACTGTAAATTTGGGCGTGGTTTTCATTTTACCTTTTTTATAGTTTTATTTTTAAGGCACGTTAAGCATAGTTGCATAGAGTCGGAAGAACACCTTTGGATTTTGTGGTCAGCAACCTTCGCTTCAGAGATGAAGGAAGAGAGCGCCTACCCCAAAACATGTTCGGGGAATTAATCCCTTTCCCTTTGCGAGCGGAAGCGAAGACTAGAACCCAGGCTCCTTGACTCGCAATCCAGTGCTCTTTTCACTGTACCATGCTGCCCCCTAGTGTTCCTCAGATGTCATAAAAACTAGTGGTTCCCTCGGCAGGAGCAAATTTCAACTAGTATAAAGATCTACTTGCAAACCGAGAAGGTGTGAGCTTATTTTTCATGCTCCAAAGATCTCATGTGAGCCTCTGTTTGACAATATTTAGCCATTTATTTATATTACTGTCTAAACCTAAAAGTGTTTGTCTTATTTTCTAAGTCTTCAAAGATACAACTGCGGCCCTAGTAAGTTAAGAACCAGTGCAAAGCTATTTATTAGGGTGCAGTGAGGGGACCGCCTCACTTAAAAAAAGACTTATCTTTAATTAATACTGCACTCACCTTTCCTAATATATCAATGTTTTGTGTAGTTATAGATAGGGTTAATTGGTGTCCTAAGGCACCCTGGAGGTCTCTGAGAAAAATCACAGAGCAAAAGGAACTGAGCAACCAGTTTTATAATCGAAGGCATTAAACATCGTGAAAAATAGTAGAACAAATAAGGCAGAGAAGACCATAACAGTCAGCTTCATCACATGTATCCTCCTTCCCAAAAAAAGAATAAATATTTTAAGGTGAAAAGCAAGACCAATCAAATACACATAAGCAACTAAAAAACTCTGACTTGATATATTATAATAGGAAAAGGAATTTTAAAGTGTATAACAGATATATCAGGAGAAAGACAGAAGCAGGAGAAAAAATAGGGCAACTAATAAATGAGAGAAAGCAAAGAATTAATTATTGCACTAAGAAGGCTGATATATTGAGCTCATTTTAAAAACGTCTTTTCAAAAGAATGAAGAAGAAAAATTTAAATAAAGAGGAACTGATGAAGGCAATGAAAACTGCTCATGAAAAATGTTAAGGAGGAACATGTGGGACGCATTTTAAAACAGAACAGTGACTTGGAGGATCTTAGTAGGCTACGGAATCGCGATGAAATACCGTGACAAATGTACAGTCAAATATACGAGTACTACCTTTGATTTGATGTATTTAACTATGAGACTCCAAAAACATGTAAATCACACTTTGAAATATGCATTATTCAGGACTGCTCCGAACGTGCAGAACCAGTATGCGCGTCCGTAGCGCTCCTTTTCCTCTTACCTCCGAGTTCCTGTCTGATCAGTGTGCAGATTTTTGAGCTTGACTGACACATTCTGGTACAGACCATTCCAGTCTTGCACAAAAGCACCCGGGCAAACCAGCAAACAGTGAAAGCTTGCCACCTGGACACCACAGCTGATTAACAAACTACTGCCAGAAACGCTCAGGAATAGCTGTTTAGACTTTGGAGCACGGCAATTTATGGAAGGGAACCCACCAATTCAAACAGTAAAAGGTGGTTTTGCATTTCGGCCTTGTGTCGCCCTTGAGTCATGGGCTACACCAGCGCAAAACCTTTCCATCCACTTAGTTCCTGGCGGATGCAGACGGCCACGTGATTTGTCGGTTCTCTCCCTCCACTCCTACTTCGACATTCATTCAGAAATGCAGGGTCCCCCCGCGGCACAGGGACTCGTGTGACGGGAAAGAGCGCATGCGACTTAGTCAAACTGGCTTTTACAGCAGATCCAGTCTCACGATAATTCATTAACCCGTGAATACACTGATTACGTGAATGGGTTAATCCATTCATGAAAACGGACTGTCCAGTCACCTCTAAAACGTCCCACTTGGTCTCAGAACTTACACCTCGTAATGGGGGTTAAACTACAACGTGAGCTTCAGAAGGGACAGACCAGGTGCGAACTGCAGAGGGAGGATGAAGTAATCAGAGTTAGGGTGCATTTAATTCTCCGCTGGCAAATTGTGGATGAACTGAGAAACAGGAGAATTTTTGGTAGGCTCTTGCTATATTTTGGAACTTGAGTGTGTCCCCCCAAAGCTTGGTGTGTTAAAGGTTGGGTCACCAGCTTGGGAGGTGATAGAAACGTTTGGAGTGGAAGCTTAGAAGGAAGTTTTTAGGTCACTGGAGAGCTGCCCTCGAAGGGGACTTCAGGACCCTCACCTCGTCCTTCCGCACTTCCGCTTCCTGGCCTTCAGTGTGCAGTTTCGTTCCGCCACATGTTCCTGACCTGACACACTTCGAGCACAGGCCCAAAAGCAGCAGGGGCAGCAAACTATGGGCCAGAGCCTTTAACCTCAGGAGCCCAAGTACATCTTTTTTGCTCTTTATAAGTTGATTACGGTGGACATTTTATTTTGATGATAGAAAGCTGCCTAACAAAAAAAAAAAAAAAATTCCTGGGAGTTAAATCGTCTCACCAGAAGCATTGCTTTAACCAGAAAATGGAGGTAGAAGATTCCACATCAATAGGTTGTTCATCCAGAAATGCACAATGCTGCGAAAATGTAAGATTATGTAAGCTGATGGAAATATGAATTTAAAGAATTGTATCAGGATGTAGAAGACACGGACAGGACTGAAAAAGATAAGAGATACTCAACACCATTCCGAGGAATTATGTTTACCTCCAGGGAGGAATGCAGAGCAATTTAAACATCACCAGTTAGAAAGCCTACATCCGCGGATGGAAAAATCTACCTAGAGGTAAGCGTCCCAAACCAGACACTGTGGGAAGTCTCCTCTCATCTCTGCTTCAAATCCCTTCCCCCTGACTTCTTTCGCTTTTGATGCTGGAAAAAGAAGCACTTGGCATTCTGTCCCTTTTACAATCTGGAGATGGCTTAGTTCTAGCTATTGAGATACAAAGAAAATCTGGAGGAAGACTTCTCTTACAAAATTCCTGCTTAATAAAGAAGAAAAGGCACCCAGAAAATTTTAATATAATTTTAAAAAGCCCAGGTGCACTTTTTCAGGATCAGTGTATTTCTCAAAATGCAGCCATCAGAAATCTGCAAGGGGAGCACTTCGAGTGATTGCTGACGTGGCCAAGCCAGAGCCCAGAACCAGGGTATCAGCATCTTCAGGAGGGTGAGACAAGTAGAGATACAGCCTCGAGCAGCACCCCAGGTGATTCCAATGGGACCTGAGGATGGAAAACCAATGCCTGAGTGTAAAGCTCGCCATTCATAAAATGCGGAAAGTGCACCTTTGAGAGGCAATACAAGAACAGTAAGGACCTAACTATGTAGCTCACAGAAAAGCAACACAGGAGAAAAATACAGAGTATGCTTGCCTACACCACGCTGCTGTGGTTTCTGGAGGCGGAGAGGTACAGACAGAAGTACAGGGCTGCTCTGGCTGGAATATTTGTGTCCCCTCCGAAAGTCATGTTGAACTTAATCTCTCATGTAATACTACGAACAGGTGTGGGCTCTGGGAGGTGAGTAGATCCTGAAGATGCCACTCTCAGAAAAAGGGTTAGTGCTCTCACAGGGCCAGAGGGAGCTAGCAAGGCCTTTTGTGCCCACCAATTCTGTCTGTCATGTGAGGACACAGCATCTTTGTCTCCACAGCTCGAAGCTTTCAGAGCCCCACTGGAAGTAGACTCCAAAAAGAAAGCTACCAGCACCTTAGTCTTGGCCTTCTGGCCTCTTGAACTACGAGAAGTAAATTTCTGCTCTTCATAATTACTTTATCTCTGCTTATTTGTTACAGCAGCCCAAATGGAGCAAGAGATTCCTTGGAACTGTGTCTAAACGATATAAGTAATAATAACACCCAAGAAGTTGTTGTTTTAATGGAAACTATGATAACAAAAATGATTTCTACATAAATTTGCTGATGGGATAGGAATGTATTTCATATCTTTGCAAGTAGACCATGTATGGATAAAAACATGAAAAATCCACATGAATCAATGAATTAGTGAAATAATCACCTATTGTGAAATAATCACCCACCAATGCCTGTTCAATTTCCCTTCAACTGCACTGAATAAATTCATCAATAAAATGGTGATTTCAGCTTCCTTTAAGGCTGCCCATGTGACTGAACAATTTTTTTTAAACCTTGGAAACACACTTATAATTTTATGGCTTCTAGTAATTTGAAGGACTTCATATCCGAAACCTAAATCCAGGAAATTTTCAGAAGAAAACTGTTTCCTGTAAGCGGTTTTCAAAGTTAATGAATCAAATGAGGGGTCGTCATGAATGCCATCATTTTCTCGGTGCAGTTCAATCGTGTATCTCATCACCAGGCCAGTTTTCAAAGAAATGCAGGATTTAATGGCTCCGAGAAGAGCAGCCACAATCCAACCGTCTTGTCAAATCCGTGTCCTGGGACCTCAGGGGTAGAGCCTGTCTACCAGCTTCACCGAAACCATACCGGCCTTTCTTCCCGTTCCTCAATCTTCCAATGTCAGACAGTGTTGGTAATTGGTTTTTAATTGGTTCATTTACCCGAATGATTTATACTGCCTCAGGTAGGCACGATTTAATGACACCCATTACAGTGCTTGAGATTATTTCACAAATAGATATGCTGTTGTCCTTCAAGATTGAAGATCCATGCACACGAGTGTTACCACTCATACTTCTCTGATATAAAATGACTAACAATGGTCAAAAAAAGATTAAGTGCGAACTATGTAGCCGGCATTTTTCCAAAGTGTTTTATATGCATTCTCTTATTTAACAAGCGTTTTCTGATGGACAGAAATAAACAGAAACTAGCAGTGTTCAGAATTGCATTTGTTTGGGATAGACTATCTATAATTATTTTTCTTTCCCAGATGATCAATTCCTTATTCCAAATTAAATCAGTCTACCTTGAGCAGTATAATGTGCTGGGAAAACACTCTAGACAGATTAGGCAAAAAATGTAGCTTCATTTTTGATTCTAGCAATAATTTGCGAGACCTTAATCTACTTCCTTAACCTCTGAGCTTCAACCAGCTGTCCTAAAAGGTTTCCGGTAGTTCTGAAGTACTGCGGTTCGCTGCATATTCTAGTTCTCACTTTGACTGATTAGCTACTTGGCGTGCTGTCAAGTCTTCTATAGTATAACCTATGTTTGTATTTTAATGTTCCCTTAAAATATAATTTATGCCTAAACTGTTTAAAAACATTCTACTCATCATTCATTTACTTAGGAATTATATACTGTCATGAAATTCCTCATTGCAATAAGGACATTTTCTCAGGAACTGTAGTAGCTATATAGCTAAAAGTAAAATGAGAAACAAGTTCACCGTAGAGACTTATAAGCAAACTTAGAAGCCATTCTGACGAAGAGATACTTTCTATTTCTTCAAGTATTCTAAGAACACAGTGAAGTGTTTAAATTTTTTAATGATTGTTTGCCTATCTGCACAATAGAGCGTGTGAATTCGAAGGTATGATTGATATTTGGGGCCAGGTTCTGATGCTCTTTATACAAAACAGCAAGTTCTAAAGAATATTTCTAATTTAGTCTGGATAAATTTAAGGAGGCTCATTTTAGGGTTAGGGCACAGGCGTCATATAACAAGTGATTGGCAATGACATACTGTCTTATGCACATAAACACTTTCATAATATTTTTCCTACTTAGATTAAAAAATTTTTTACCATTTACTTTGTCCTTATAATTCATAAAAAATCATCAATCCTCTCTCACCGGGTACACTTTCGAGGATAATACTGTATTTTTAATTGTTTCTCAGAGAGCCTAGAGAGATCTGCAGGCAGTCTCTTACAGATCAGCTTTGCTGAGAAATTATTGTTTCACAATTCTGGGTTGGTGCAGTCATATTTAAAAGTGATCATAACTTGACTTGTATGTAGACGCGTGTCTCCATTCTTCAAATAAATTTTCCTGGATCATATACAAGTGTAACTAGAAGGAAAATAAAGTGAGTGGTAAGTCTACCTCACAGTTGTACCTTCACCTAAGAGAGAGAAGGAGTCATTGAAAGTGTCCTGTGAGTCTGGTGAAAATTCAGGGGCTGACTCAAAAGGATTTACCAACTGCAGATCGCTAGAGAACCTGAAGGTACCTGCGTTATTTCTCTTCCTTACTGTAGCTCTGTGCTTTCCGCAGCCATCATCAATAGTGACATGTGGTCATTGAACACTTACGAGATGCACGGTCCAAACTGAACTAAGTTGAAAGGGTAAAACACATCCCAGATTTTGAAAACTAGGTATATTTTTTTAAAAAGCACGTAGAGTATGCCATTAACAATTTTAAATCTCTTGCATGCTGAAATAACAAATTTTAGGTATGTTAGTTTAAATTAAACATGTTACTAAAAGTAATACTGCTTGTTTCTTTTTACTTCGTAAGGTGCGGCCACTTAAAAATGACAATTAAGATGCTTGGCTCAGATTATGTTTCTGCGGAACAGTGCTAATCTAGATTCAGACTGTAGCGTCTACAGCAATTCGCTTTTCACTGAAATATCTGCAGGGCGTCTTGTCGAACTATTGCTTCTATTCCCTCCCCCTCTTCCGGTCATCGCATATCGGGTAAACTCAATCATTTTTGTTTTGGGAAGATTTCATACAACAGTTTCAGCACGATGTGCCAGGTGCGTGTCTCAAGGCTTTGCAGTTCTCAGTTCACTTAATTCTCATAACCGTTCTCTGAAGTAAATTCAGTGAATATCCTCATCATAGAGATGACGAAGCCTGGGAAGAAAGGAGCTCATAGTCCTGCCGAAGGTCACAGATAGTGGAAAATAAAAATGAAGCAGGCTTGCCCTGAACCTGGACGCGTATTTCTTAAAAATTTAAATGAAACTGGTGCTTGCACCTCAAAAGAAATTGGCAAATTCTTGATAAACTTCATTTAGAAACCCACAGCCCTCCAAATCTCTCTCCATCTCTGTCTCTGCCACTGTCTGTCTCTCTGTCTCTCTGTCTCTCTCTGCCTTCACCCCTTCTTTCTGTGTCTCTCATTTTCATGGAATAATATTTCATATACCCCCCACCCTTAACCCAGTTGCTGAAGTCTTCACCATTTCGGTACTTCCAGATCCCTCTCTTCCTCCCAGAAACTTTCAGATTCTTACTTAGGCACTATCATTCAACATTCTTGACCTCATTCTAAAAGATCTTTTCTTCCCATGAACTATCCTGAGGCTGATCTTTTTGTATCCAAACAGGAAAAGGGGAAAAAGTTGAAAGCTTTTTCTTTTTTTAGTCTGTCCTCTTAGAAGATATTATGTGTAGATATTTGTGGATTTAAGTCAAAGCATTGTTTCTCTCTGTTGCACCAGTAACAACATCATGTGAATAGAATTGCTATCATTTTGCGAAGTAGGAAACTGAAACACTTAAAGTAAATAACACTCCCAAGGTCACAGCCACGAGGGCACAAGAGAAGGCTCTGGAGCAACTCGGAGGCTGCGGCTCACAGAACAGAACCGGTGGTGCATCTTACCTGTGCGCATCCCTTGAGGCGCTGTTGGATGCCGTGTCCTAGGTTGCCTCTAGCAAAGCTGACCCATTGATCCATTTAGGTAGCCGTAGCCCTGCTGCCACGTGGCGTTCCCACCAAGCTGCTACCAGGTGCTACAGAGATGTCTGGTCTACCCTTCTCGGCAACATTGCATAGTGTCTTCCAAAAACTTTGGGAACAGTCCGCACACCACTACCACCCCCCCACACACACACACACACACACCTAAGTCATTCTCTTTCTCCAGGTTTTGGAAAATCATCCATATTCTTATTTTACTGTGGGCATAAATAATGTTTGTTGCAACACACCTATGTGTCTTAAAAACAAAACAAGCTTCTCAATCTATAATTCTTATCGTTCCATAAAGGGAAGATGAAGGTTAGAAAGTGCTATTTTCTCTCTGTTAAATAAGGAAATAATAAATGCTCTCCAGACGTGAAAAGATGAAAAAAATTGAGGCTATTAGAAAAGAAATTATTAGTGGATCAAAAACAGTTAAAAGAAACGTGAGTGCTCAGAACTTGACTGGAGAGCAAACTGATCAGCCAATGAAACCCTTTTGAGTTAATAATGAATGTCTCGTCTCAACTTGAAACAAATCTGTCTGCTCTATTGGAAACATATAATATCAAAGGAGAGGAGAGCTGTCCCATGAAGGCATGGTCGCATTTGAACATCAATTTGATGGTAGTGTAATTTTCTTACTAAGGACTGTGAATATCATATTGAAACCTACTGCAGAAATACCACTGATATGCTCCAACATAAGTCATATGAATAGGAAAAGTTTCAGCTCAAGTCAGAGGAGATATGGGAAAAAAGGCTGAGACTGATGAATTTCACTTATGACCAAAAAACCATGACCTTGACTTATTTCTATTTAATACTAATCTATTATCTCTAAAGCAGGAACAAGTGAAACTGAAATCAGTCAAAAGCCAGAGTTATTTCTGCTCCAGATTCACGCTAAGCAGTGCTATGTCATTCGAAGGCATTTGTATGCAAGTGACAAGAGTCAAGGAATGTTCCGTTCTGATCTGTGCTTTTTCTACTATTTTAAGTACCAAGGAAAGATGATAGCAGTTCCAACTCCTGTGTTCCCAGCATATAGTACATGGCATGCATGTAAAAGATGAGAAAAAACATTTTATTAATCTTCTTCCAGTGTTATCGTGTATAATATATTCAGAAGGTAGCTTTTTATTATCCATATAGGAAAAAGTTTTAAGAAATGTCAAACTAATATTTCAATTGTTTTAAAATACATTTTTCCCTAGGCATCCCAGAAGTGCATCACTGTGCAGAGTGTGGGAAAACTTCGCCTAGTTCCGCATTTCCATTTCAATGTGATTTCCTAGAATAGAGAGACATGAGAGAGCCTATGATGATACTTCAAAACTCCGAGGTCTCAGGATTCAGGTTTGGCTCAATCTCCCAAGTAATTAGCCAGTCTTCTTTAGATAATTCTTGACTGGCTCCCAAATCTTAGGTGAAAATTTAGGACAAGTATGTGAAGGTACTATTTAGGATTATACACTATTGTACACTTTTGTAGACATTTAAATAGAACTTTCTAGCATGCAAGAAGAATCACTTAGAGCACAAACCACCAGTGAATGGTACATTGTTTATTAATCACAGTATTATGCTTGTTTTCTAAGAGTCAATATTTAAAAATTAGATTTGGGGGCTGGGGATTTAGCTCAGCGGCACAGCGCCTGCCTGCAAGTGCAAGGTCGGGAGTTCAATTCCTGGTACAGAAAAAAAAAAAAAACTAAAAATTAGATATGGTATTAAAATCTGCAGTTCTAATCTCTCTAGGAAAAACTGAAAATATTTCAACTCAGAGCTTATACATTTTCATAACAGTAATCTGCAGAATCCTTGTATCTGAAATTCCTTTGAATATCCAGGTTCTCTCATTCACATACTTTCCACTGGCCAGAGTCACTAATTTTCATGATCAAGCTCCATGTTGTGACCTTAATGTACAGAATTAAAATGAATGCTAATCTCTCAACATAAAGCAAAACTAACAAAGTACAAATCACAAGTATAGTTTCTGTTCCTGCAGCCATAATACCAAATACTATGGGAGAAAACCACACAGTTTTGAGAATTGGTACTATTCTTCATCTTACTGCTTCACGTGTTTTATTTCAGTGTACATTCCTGTATTCTTGAGATTACTGTTCCCACCCGCCCCCACTGAACATGGTAATGTTACTTTGCCTTGAAAACTCCTGCTCATACTTTCCAGAAAGTCTACTCCTAAAGTGTACTTTATTCTCCAATCTCTTCTCTCACACTCCAGTGTTCGAGAAGAAAGCAAAGCCCAGCTCAGAACTTGCTCAATTTACCAGCCTATGGCAGCTACACTGCTCTATTTAATTTCCATTATGTCACTGCTCTGGGAAAACTGGCCAACTCTGAAGAATTCTTAGCTCCAAGTTTCTCATCGGGCAATGAAAGATTTTATACCTAGCTCTCAATATCACACTTATTAAACCAGATTGTGTGAGTAGCCACAGTCCTTGGCAAAGAAATGTGTTTTCTTTCATGGTTCTACTGCTCATCTCAAGGCATAGGGTGTTTGATCACACCTACCTTAATTTTTTTGTAGAGTTTCTTCCTGAATAATTTGTCCTTTTCGATCAGCCACCTCCCTGAAGTCCTGAAATATTGGTGCTCTATAGAACTCTATGTTCAATCCTTTTCTAATCTTATTCTGCATACTCTCCCAAGATTGCCCCAGCCACCACCAAGGATTCTAACCTACTTCCTGTATGCTGATGTATCCATGTCTACACATCAAACTTCCTTTGCATACCTTGAGCATTGGATTCTCACAATACAGTTCATCCTCCTCTCTACTGTGTAAGCAACATTCTTCAAAGTAAAGTGGACATGATGAAAGATTTTTTTTTTTTGGTGTTGGGTTATACTACCAGATAAATTCCAAATCCTTTAGCTTGACCTACAAAATCTTCACAACATCTAGGTGCACAAACATTTTTTCTTCCTCACCTACAGCTCCACCACCACACGCGCTGCTCTAATTACCCTTTCTGTGACTATTCCAGCTCCTTTTATGACTCTGTACTTTTCAAATGCTGTTTTTTCTTCCTGGTATGTACTTTATCCCTCTGTCCCTTGATATAAATATACCTTTCTTCCTTTATGCTGTAGGTCAAAATGGAACTCATTATGAAAAATGCTCACCTTCACAATTGAGTTGTTGCCCAGGTCTCTGAGTTCTCAAAGCAATTATCAGTTTATTTAGATTGCCATCCTCTGTTCCTCTGCTCCCACAACGGAAATAGATACACCCCTCTCCTAGATTTGGAGATGCTTTAAAGCTAGGAATACTGTTG
The DNA here is from genome assembly GCF_000276665.1 of Chinchilla lanigera. Classification (NCBI taxonomy): domain Eukaryota; kingdom Metazoa; phylum Chordata; class Mammalia; order Rodentia; family Chinchillidae; genus Chinchilla; species Chinchilla lanigera. Next base: position 21,691,556 of record NW_004955432.1, read on the forward strand.
TGTAAGTCAGTTGTAAGTTGCTGCAGCACTGTCCTCCAGGAAGACAGAAGTTTTTATAATTCATTTTAGCCAAAATTTATCTTGACCTGACTTTCCTGCGTTCTTTCTGCCCATCCTCATCACAACTACGTTAGAAACTGCTGATAAAAAGGGAAGGGGCTGGGGATTTAGCTCAGCGGCAAAAGCGCCTGCCTGGCAAGCGCAAGGTCATGAGTTCGGTTCCCGGTACCGGAGAAAAACCAAAACCAAAAAAAAAAAGAATTTAAAAGAATTTAAAAGGGAAAATAAAGTTCACTGAAACTATTTGTTAAAATTTTTAAATCACAGCACTGGGACACTGATTTCTAAAGTTTATGCTTTACCAGCTTACCAATATACCAACTTATACTTTCTGCAATAAATGTTGCTATATAAATAATGTGAATAATTCATTAAATGAATATACGGTGTCAGAATAAGTCCTTGTAAATTTTATGCTAACTGAACAGTAGGTGCTGTAATGTTCCTGAAAAGTTTGAGATACTTTAGAATTTGTTTAACAGTACATCTAATTAAATTCACTTTTATTCATTATTCCATAAAATAATATCCTGAGATTATTTTCCAAAGATAATGTGATACATCAATAACATACAAATTTTCATATGTATGTTTTAGTATACCTAAAACTAAAATTTTAAATTGATTCTAACTAACACAAGGGTTTCTGTTTTTCATTCTATGTGTTTTTTAAGGTTAGTATTGTGAGCTTAACTCATGTTTTAATCATTTCATTGTAAACCAGGGTCACTGAAAATCCAAGCAATTATGGAAAAATGCTTTTACAGGGATTATTTTTACAAGAGAAACTCTATCAGTGTATTATGTAGTATCAAATCCATTTGGTAATCATTTCATATTTCATATAGTTACAAACACATTCCATTTTTAGCTGCATTATGAAATGCTAATAGCAATATCATTAATTGGTAATACATATTCATTGAAATTTAGTGACTTAAAAACCGCTTCATATCTATATTGTCCTTTGAGACACGTATTCCAGAGATAACATTAGATCTAGCTATAAACAGTGAGAATAAAAACAGAAATCATTTAGCTCCCATAAAGAGAAAACAGCCCAGAAACCACACTCATCGATTTCCAATGTGACCAAGCTGTGAGGGTGACCAAGGACTGGAACTCAATCTGAACACCTCAAAAGCAGTAAATACTTTTTCTACTAAAATTGAAGTATGTTTTCAATAATGAGACGATCGAGTAATGACTTGACAAAGACTGCTCACCCTATCCTGTTTCTAGACTCCTGTTTCCTTTCCGGAGGTTACTTACTATTAGCGTCTCTTACACCACTGACTCGTATTTATCTGCGAATCAATTAATTTAGTCAAATCTGCTAAATAATTAGTTTGACTAATTGCATGACTGAATTATTGGTTAACAAGAGTGATCCATCAATTCATGATTAAATAACTAAACTAGGCCTTTGCCTATAAGAGAACAAATTCAGCCGTTGAGGGAATATTATATTTTTATTTCATTGACTTAGTGCAAATTCAACTACTAAATAGTTAAGCTTATTGTAACGCATTCATAAGAGTTTTTCCCCTGGCATCAAATGACCACTCTGACTTAAGTTTCATCATTCTGCTAGTAATTTTGCATTCTTTTGCTCCAGTGCTTAGAAACAAGTGCAACAACTAGAAAAGAAAATCCTTGCTCCTATTTAAATGTGGGTGTAACTATGAATCTAATCTACCTGCGCTGAGTGGCTATCCTACGCAGAAGACAATGCCAAAGCGAAGATATAGGGGCTGGGGATTTAGCTCAGCGGCAAAAGCGCCTGCCTGGCAAGCGCAAGGTCGTGAGTTCGGTTCCCGGTACCGGAGAAAAACCAAAAAAAAAAAAAAAAGCGAAGATATACGTAACAGCAACTACACACTTAGTTTCCAGGTACTGTGTACTGCCGAGAAAAGCCCAGAAACTACGATGAGTGAATATTCGGTTCTCTGTGCTCCTGTAAGGGGCTCAGCTCCCACCTTTATTGAACGTTCACTTCTCTGCAGATATACGTGACAAAGGACACTGGAGTAGGCAGGAAGTGATTTAGCCACCTCTAAAGGTTATTTTCTCTGGTGCATCCAAATCGTCTAAAATAATTTTTTTCTGTGAAATAGATTTGGGTTTATTTTATAGAGAAGAGGAAATTCTGAGGTTAAAAAAAAAAAAAGAAGCATGTGTCAAAAGATAAAATAGTACAGCAGAAGGATTCATCGCCTAGGTAACTTTTTTCTCATTTTTACTTTGCGAGAAGTTCTCAATGGACTGATTCATTTAAGCTATGATTTTTATTCATATTTTTAAGCTGTTGGGCCTGATGTGGAAATCTCCCTTGTTACCAGTTAGACTTACTAGTTTTAATGATTTGAGTTTTAAATGAAGGTCATTATATAATATCCTGCACTGCATGCAGATTATAAAGTTCCTGCCAGCTTGCCTTTTAATTAAATTATTCTTTCAAGTAGAATATCCTTTTCATACTGAAGAGGGTCTATAGCCAAACTTTTCTGGCTTATTACTACTGAATGCTTAAAATTATGCCTTTCAATAAATGTTGATTGTGTCTAAAGAATTATTTGTTTAATACATCCTATTCTCCACCCACTCGATTCAGTTACCCATAATCTACAGATAATGTAATTCAACGTCTGACACATAGAAGTATTTTTTTTATCTTACCCAGGATTTTCAAGCAACACTAATGCACAGCTAAACAAGAAAACAAGTGAAAAAGACCCAAGAGACATAGCGATGTGCAGTTGACCGTTTAGAGGAGAGACTGAACTTCACAATGAACGTTAATTAACACTCCAGAAGAAGAGGGCAATCCAGTAACCAAAAGTCGGAGGGAAAATAGGAGGAGACAAGTTTGCTGAAAGGAGCAGAGCGACGCAGGAGCTATTTGAGGACAGGCCCTTGACTCAGGTGGGGAAACCAACAGCTTCCATGTTCTGTGCAGCAGTCTACCTTTCCACCACGGCCACCCTGTAAGAGAAGCTGGGGAAGACACTGATCGGTTTAAAGTGCAGCCTAATCTCTGTACTTAGGGCAGAATCTGACCACCACGATGGCACCCAACTCAGCAGCTCAGGGGTTAACTCACAGCCAAGGCAACAGGCTTACCAGTTCAAGCTGGTTTGCAGCTGTGGGTGTTACCTGGGCAAACAAGTCGACCAAGAAGCCATAGAAGAGACAGAAGAAGATGGTGATTCTCAGGTTAGAAAGTGAACACAGAAAACGTCTCAGAGAATCATCCAAAATACAAAGAATCATCTATTTAGGAAACTAATTTCAGGGCTAGGGAGCTAAAAACTACCCAGAATAAGTTTGTCATTTAACAAAAGCTGAATAGCCCTGGAAGGAAGGCGAGTGAGAGTTAGAAGAATGGCTTTCCGCAGGGAAAACCAAAAGGTGCAGTAGGAAAGGCCAATCTGTTCTTTCTCATCACTTGCCCCCTGGAACTGCGCCATACATCCTGCCCAGGAACGACACCATGAGGCTTTTAAAACCTTCTTTTTCTGAGGGTTGGAGGCTCTCACCTTCCTGCCTGGGCTCTTCTATGTGGAATCACAAACAGTTGTTGGGCGGCATTCTTAAGTCCGTGATCTGATTAGACCCTCAACTTGCAATGTGCCTGCAACTTTGCAAACTAGACTATCTCCTGAACCGTAGGACTGAGGGTCTGAGCTTCAGTCTGGAAGGCAGGTGCCTCCGCATCCATTTGACAGGGAATAATGCAAGGAACCTTGTTTATTTGCTTGCTCTGAAATCCAATCCTTTCGGGGGCACCCTTCTTTGGTCTGATACAGAACTAATTGCTGGCAGATGTGGAAAGTCTTTTGAGCCAAGATATAATATTTGTTTGCACTGTCTGGTTTCTGAGCCTTAACCAGTATCAGGTCCTAGCAGCTGGTTTCTATCAAAGTTCTGTATACTGCAGAGTATAGACCATCCACCTGATAAAACAAGAGTGACTCACATGACCCTCATTTGAAAATTTTATATATAAGAATTCCAGCAAAAAGAAGAGGAATTCCACCAAAGCAACAGAAGAGTTTTGTTGGAAATTTCTCATCAGATGAACTGGTTTAATTTAAATTTGTTTATGTACATGTAAATGACTCACTTGTAGTCTATACTTAAAATGAGTACTTTGTGGTTTTAGCTTATCATGGATTTCCATTTAGGATTAAAAATTTTTTAGCTCTATATTTTGGCAGACGTTATTCATAAAACAAAGCTTATCAGGCACTTCTTCTCAGTGAAAAGGGGTGATCTCATGTCAAAACTGTACACAACGTGAGTTGGATTCAATACACTAATTTTGTATTAATATTCTCTCCTTTCCTGACTGGGCCTTTGTTTTCCACTTGCATGCCAGAGTCAGTATGGAGAATTATTTTCCTGACCTTCCTATTGCTTTAAATAAATAAAAGATTAGCATTTCAGCCACCCTGCTTACATTAAACTGCAAACTCCTCAAGCCATAGCGGTGTTTGTGTTTTCAACTTTCATGCATTTTTTTTTCATGAGGGCATGAGTGCATTTGATTTGTTTCAACTACCCAAAATATTTTAAGAGTCCTGCACTGCAGAGAAGTATTTATTTGAAGTAGCTGTGGATAATCTGCAACCTCTATGATGATACAGTGGTCGTTACTAATGAAACAGAAAGCCTTTTATCCTGTAGTCTCTGTGACACTCTGAGAAATAAAATCTCAAAGAGACCTGAGCCTTTATTAAAATAATTTTAGTTTTGTATAACATCTGCTCCTTGAATTGTAATGCATCTAGCATAATGTGATCCAAAGGCAATTTTACCTGTTTTTATGCCATCTATGCACTTAGGAGGTACTTTACAGAGCTGTGGAATAAAAGTTATCTGAATCTCAGAGCCATGCTACACAATACATGAAAATGACTGTATGTCTAGAAAAACTACCAAGTACAGAAAGTCTCACCATTAGTTTTGCAAAATGTTGAAGACAAATTTATTTAGGAAAGCTTAAAAATATCTCACAATCACAAATATGAGGTCATCAGGAAAGAAGGCAACTCTACTTTTCCAGTGGGAAGATCCAAAGATCAGCTTGCTTCTACAAACATGTAGGAATACAAATGAGGCAGGCACATTTTTACTAAAATATTTGCAATACTGTAATTACCATGGTTATGTGACCAGGTATCTTCTTCTAAAAGTGGCTCACCAAATAAATGCTATTGGGATTTGTGGTGCTCATATCTCCTTCTGGAAATGGATTTCAGGTTCCTCTCTTCTTGAACAAAGAATTGAATGAAACAAGGAAAAAGTGGTGACAGATTTTATTTGAAAAAGTAAAAGTGAAGAGTGAGGGAGAGAATGGCTCTGAAGAGTGAGCTTGGGCCAAATAAAAGAGGAAACGGCAAGATAAAAGTACGTCCTGGAGGACAGAGGGCAGGATATGACCAGGAAAGCCATGGTAGCAAGCTCTTCATGGCATATGTGTCCTGCTATGCCGTCCAAATCTTGAGGAAACTCACAAGAACTTTGACATGTGGGTGCTGACAGAAAGTGCTGGAACCCCATGCCTCAGGCTGTCAGATCTCACTCATCCTATTGAAAACCTGCTGGGGTTCTCAGGAGACGTCCATGTGCAAGGCTTGGAAACTGTTCTGCCCATGTGTCTGGAATCTTGTAATTAACAGGTCGGTACCACTTCCCAGCCAGCTTTGCCTTGCCCTAACCTCCTGTCTCAGTTACACACACTTAAAACTGTGTATCCGCTAATATAATAGAATAATTATGACTACTTTCATGAAAAATTTTATCTTATTCTTCATATACATCTTTTACCCCCATCTCTGGAACATCCCCAGAGAACCTTTTAAAGTTATCTAACAAATTTTTTCCAGAAACTTTAAGTTTTAGTTTTACCTCTGGTTGTTTGCAACATAGCCCTCTATTTCATTCTTTTTATGTTCTTAGAAAATATATCCCTAGGTTGGGGATTTAGCTCAGCGGCACAGCGCCTGCCCAACAAGCACAAGGTGGTGAGTTCGATTGCCGGTACTGGAAAAACAAACAAACAAACAAAAAAGTATAACCCAAGAGGCCAGAGCCTATGAGCTTAACATTAGAACATATTTTTTAGTTGTTATTTTGTTCTCAAAACCATAAACTATATTATTTTTAAGCGATGTTTAACAGGATTATTTATAACTGAGTCCAGCATCTTTTGAGCTGTAAGACTCAATGAAGTTTCGTTCCTGCTTTGTAGAAATCCTGTTAGTTAACCTTCAAGGTCATGCGAAGCTAGCACTGACTGTAACACTAACAAAATAACTTACCAAACAGCACCCTGCCCAAAATAAGGTAACTGGTAGCGTAGCCATGAAAGGAGCTGTTTGTAAGTACTGAAATGTAAAGCCACTAATTCTTCTCTTTTGAAAGCAAATGGGGAGATGGGACCTTTGCTATCATCATGCATTTCTCCTCTACATATGTAACTATGCAGGAATAATTTTAGCTTCCTAATTACTATCAAGAAAGTTCACTTCAATTTTGTTCAACATATATTTGTTTATTAAAGAGCTAACATATTTGTATAGTCAATATTTCAAACGCACAGTGAGGAGTCTCTCTTATCCCTTCTGCCACTTACCACAGCTCCCTGTCTGGAAAGCAGCCAGTGTGGTAAACGTTTGTAAATAAATCCAAAGATTTTTGCATATATTAATATTATACCTTATATTGCATGTACACTACAGCTTTTATTTTACTATAAACTGACAACTACAATTAAGTAATAGAAACTTATAAAACTACTTATTGTTTCATTTTCTCTTAAGGAAAATATAAACTAAATTTGGAACAATTTTCTAATATTTATTCCCACTCTGAATATTATTTTACCTCCATAATTTGACAATAATATTTGTGTATATATGTGTATATATAATATATGTGTGTGTATATATATATATATATTATTCACACTTTTTGATTCTATGAATACATTTAAACTAGCATTTGATCCATTGCTTTCAATCATACTTAAGTATTTCTTGAAGATTTACTGTAGGATGTTTCTCTAATCAAAACTGTATATGGAGAAAATGAAAAAGAGTGAATAGGTGTAATACTATACATTGGACAAACAACCAGCCAAGTTAGCTACTAATCATCTGTCCAGGTAGTGTCATCAAGATCCTCTTCTGCAGTAGAGCCCACTCCCTTCCAGGTACCTACACGAAACATGCAGTTCCTTCCCATTTGTAAGCTGGAACTTGGGTCCAGGGCACCCGAATCACTGTGCACAGCATCTTTCCGTCTGTTCTTGGACCACAAGGGACTAACCCTTCCGAGGTTTTCCCTAGGTCTAGTTGTCTGCTAGGGCTATAACTCCTTCTGTTGGGCGTGAAGTCCTTGCCACTGTCCCTCAGTTCTGGGTCTGGACCCCATCTCTTAAATCTTTTATGAATTAGACTTATTTGTTCTGTAGTTCATTCACTCCTCTAATATTGAGTGAATAAATTACAGAACGAATAAGTTGCTGTCTAGAATCACATTTCTACGATCTTTTGATTCAACTTGGGCTGGCAAGAATCTTTCATACTGATGCATTTTGAACTTAGGCTTTTTCACATTAATTTTTACTTATGAATTGCACCATTGCAACCCTCTTTATGTATTGGATTTAGCCAGTGCCTAAGCTTAAGGGTCAACGGCAACTTCTGTTTAAACAGGAGCTCTGCAGAAGCCTGTAAGCTATGGCAGTAAAAATAAGAATAAGCAACAGGGTCCTTTTTTAAGTATCCAGAACTATAGTATAAAGAGGAAGACCCTTAAGCATGGATACAATACACCGTAGAAATTAAGTATTGCATGTATGTAACAAAGCTGATCTATTTATTCTAATACTGGAAGCGAATAACTCTGATTTGGGGCTTACTGTGGAAGGTTCCTAAATGGTACAAACATCCCCTCTGCTGGAGCTATAATCCAAGAACCAATTCTAACATTAGGCTAAAGATAACATGAGGCTCAAATCCTCTGTTAGCAGTTACCTCTTCGGAAACTCTCTTAGCCTTTGCTCTAAGCTTGGTCCTTTACCTTTATTTCTTCTTCTAGTCAGATCAGCATTCCTTTTCTCTTCGTTGTAACCCTGATTTTCTAGTTTATCTGTTTCAGATCAAGTCTGTCTATTACTTCTCCTTTTGTGACTGATGTTTGCTTAGCTGTACTTAGCCAGTAAGGCAGATTCTGCCTCTTTATTGCCTGGCTAGGTCTCAGGCTAACCCTCTGCTTTTGATTGCATGGTTGTAACATCTGCATTTCCCTTGTATCAATTCTGACTTGACTCAGATTTTCTGGGCCTTCTGAATAGCAGGGTTTCCTTAATAGTCCTCCTGGTTGCCTATATTTGGAGGTAATTTAATCTCCTGAAGACAATAAGCCTAGTGGAGGGAAAATAAAATTTACCCAACAATCTTAGTGATTTTTTAAAATGATAGCATTTTGGGGCCAGTGATAGAGCTCAGTGACGTAAGTGCTTGCCTGGCAGGCACAAGGTCGTGAGTTCAATTTCTGGTACCCCCTCCAAACCAAAAAACCAAACAAATATATGATAGCATTTTGCACATACAGTTTCTTAGCTTAGGTTGGCCCAGATTAATGTTTCTCTTATTCAACAATATTCATGTCAGTACAGTAACAGTTGCAGCTGTAGGGAAATGGAATGGTTTTGTGAAATTAAATTGTGCAGAAAAATCTGATATTTTTATTGTTTTTCATAAATATGCAGAGAGACAGGATCAGGTTTTTAAAAACAAAACAGTTGTTTTATAACAATCAATAGAAATTAAGAATTCTCAGCCCTTTTATTTCCTCTCTTCTCTGATGAAATGCTGCGAAGTTAGAAGTTCCACTATGAATAAAAAGATATTCTGAACATTCAGAGGACTGACCTACAAGATAATTTTTTCCTCTGCTGTTTGGTCCAGGGTCCATAAAAAATTGATGTTCTCTTCTCAGGTAACGTGCTTATTTTTATCTACATGAAACTCATTGATCGTCTTCCAATTTGGTGCTAGCCTCTTCATTGCAGTATCATTCCCGAGGTAACGAATGATATTTTCATAGGCATGGCTGGGAATCAATAGAGACAAGCTCTGCTCATTGATCTGAGGAAGACCTTTGATCTGGAAAATCACCAATTATAGCTATTTAAAGTAGATTCAATTGGATTGGAAAGAACAAAAAAGAACTGGTATCTACAATATGCTTTAATAGTTTCAAAACCTAGAAGGACACAAAGTTAAATGTAAGACCTCTTAAAGAATAAGGGTTAATTTGCCTTCTTTCAATTTTAAATGAAGATTTTCTTGCCCATTCTACTTTATCCCTGAATTTTTTATGGCCGTGTAATGTGATATTCTTAAAAGGGACATCCCAGGTATCAGGTAATTGATGATTTACAGTGAATTTCTGACAACCTTCAAATCCTAATTAATAAAAATAGATTCAGCTTAAATATTGATATTCTAAGCATTAGTCTTATTTTAACTGAAAAAGATGGACTGCTGGTCCTAGCAAATTAAGTCTTTGATACTATGCAGCCTACCTGGTTTATGATCAATTACGTTTTCTGGTAGAATTTCTAGTTACTAGTATTTTCAGGCTATGACTGAATTTGAATTAAAAATGAAGATAGAGATTGTTTCTTAACTCCCTGAGACTAACTATTCTCTGGAGTACAATCTTTATTACTTCATATGCAGTTAGTCTGTACTGCTGAAGACCAGGAATTACAAAATATGCCGAGGTCTAAATAGATAGTAGACCCAGCTGTTTGATATAACTGTTATTTTCCCTACGTCTTCTCTATATGCAAGGAGACCTAATCTTGCTGGAGGATCTATAATCCAAAAAGTTTATAATTGATTGTTTATTGCAATTATGGAGATTAGACTTTGAAGACTATGGCATAGAAAGATCTGGATTCAGATCCCAGATTTATAATTTACTACTTGTGTGACTTGAAAGATTACTAAACCTCTGTTTATCTATAGTTTTATTGTGTTAAATAATAAGAATACCTACCTTACAGGTTGCAAAGCTTGAAGAACAACAACTTTGTAGCAACAACAACATTGCTATTTAATCCTTATTTTCTCAGCTGTAGCTTTGCAATAGGTAATGTTGTAAACATTTTAAATTGTTTAATTTTCACAACCTCCCTATAAATTCAAAACCCCTTGTCTCTTCATTTTATGCATGAGTGAAAAATCATAGAGAGCTGAAAGTGATTTACAAGAAGTCATGGGTAGTACATGTTCAAGTACTAAGATACAAATAGTGTCACCTCCGACATTTCCCTCCTAAACTCATGTGCGAAACATCTTACAAAGAAACCAACAAGTAGTAATTGCTCAGTAAATGATACTGAATGTTAAAAAGTATGAATAATTTCTTTAAAGTCTGAGAACTATTGAAACTTTCAGATGTAAATAAAAATAGGGTGCCTGTCTTAAAATAGTAGCTTAGTTCTTTTCTGGGCAGTTTGCAGCAAAGGCGTTTCCCCTTCTGATGCTTTATGACCACTACGTAAAACTTGTGTTTCTTTTAGATTCCCTTAGTCATTTTCCATCCCCATCCACTATATTCTTCCTCACTTGTTTTCCCTTTGAATGTCTACTCTAATCTATTCTGGTTACTTTTTGATTCATTCACATTTTGAAGGGGAAATCTGGCCATTATTTTACTTAGTGATCACCCTCTGCTATTCTTCTAGTGTCTGGCTTTTCTGGTTAGGTGGATTTCCCTTGAGGCTCCACGACTGGCCATTTAACCCGTCATAGCAGACACATTACCTGGGCCAGTGAGAGGTCTGGAGGTGGGTATGTGACTCCACCACAGGCAGTGAGAGTTTACTGGAGTGTCCGGAAGCAGGTAAATATGTTTTTCTATTTTTCTTGGCCTTGAAGCTGTGAGGATGTAAAGCGTCGAAATCCTTGGCCATCGTGTATCGGAGATATGTCTTTCTCTGTCTGGGTCAGCAGGGAAGAAGATGGAAGCCTTTGGTGCTGAGAGTAGCATTTAAGGCTTTGCATCCAGCTATGCTAAAGCCAGCTCTCCCATACACAGTTCCACCGTGTGATACAACTTCTTTCTCTTAAACTGCTTGAGTTAAGGTTCTTTCACTTGCAAGTGAGAGTTTTCCCTGAGATAATTTCTTTAAACATTAATGTAATATTCCTTAAGTCTCAAAAAGCTGAAGTTATTTTGTTGGCTTTGTATGTTTTTGATGAGGTGCAAGTTGGAGTCCTATGGGATCATTGCATAGGTGGCAATAAAAAGTAATGATATTATTGAACCTCTCCTTACTATCTTTTTAACCAAAACCATTTTCAAGAATTTATTCATATCTCTAATTATTCTTAGGGGCTTCTGTGAGGATTCTTGCTGTTGTTCCTCTAGGGTTCAGAGGTAGTAAAAGAAACACACTTTTATCCTTGGAGAGTTTAAATTGTGCTCACCCCCAGGTCTGACGCTTGTAAGTGGCTACTATTCAAACATAGTAAATGTTATTTAGAACAATTCACGCTTTTAAGCACAGTTTTCCCCCTGGTGATGCTCCCTGGCTTGGAGTACATCTGCTGCAGCTGTTTTAGGATGCGTATGAGCATATGCAGAAAAAACAATGAAGTCAGGAGTCCAGTACTATAAGATCTGTTAAGATTATTACAGGGAGCAGTCTTTAAAATGTCAAAGTGTGACAATGATTAGTTTTGCACAGGACGCAAAGTCAGAATCTTGCTAGAGTTGTTAGATATCAATCCTTCGAAGGCTTTCTTCGGGTCTCACCTCCACTTCTGTCCATTTGCTGACTTCGCTTGGAGTACTGTCTCTTCTCTCCAACATAATGAAATTCACATTGCACTGCCCAATATGCACCCAGAGAGACTCTCAAGAAGGTAGATGAATTACTACTGACAAAGGGAAGCCTCAGTCATGTGGGCACACAGAGAGAAGGCACATAATAACCCAATCATTACAGAGATCTGTAATGAAAACTCAGACGAAATGTGGGTACAGACAGTGAAAATTCTCTTTACATCTGGGGAATGCTGGGCAAAGGGTCCATGTCTCCCTGAGAGATCAGTTCCTGAATATTTTTCTTACCTGCAAAATGTAATTACATTAGTAGATTTTATTAAAGTCAAGATTAAGATTAGGCCGCAGGTGAAGGTTAAGTTTAGTACTATTCTTCCCAAATCTTGGACATGTGGCTTTTTAGTAGGACACTCAACATTTTAGAGTGATGTACAATTTCCATCCCAATTATGGTCTAAGCTACTTTGTTAGAACTGTGCATATTGCCTTCTACATATCTGTCTCCTTGGTTTATCACAATGATTTTGTCCCTGCATATGTCATTCTCCTACAAAGTCTCAAAACATCAGCTGTCATAGCAGACACGGTGGGGTTTCCATCAGTCATAACCTCAACACCCTTGCTTCTGGGGGCTGGGGGGCAGGCAGTCATGTGACTTAATGGAGCTTCTGCCTTCTCAGGCCTCAAGGAGATCGTCCAAAAACAATTCAATTTGTCTCATTAATGATGGATTGAGGAAGGGAAGCATAATGAAATCGTGGCCATTCAAACAGGAGAGAAAGTTCCTGCGGGGTTTCTAAGTTTTCTTGGTTATAAAACCCAACATCGGGGGACATATGCTTTCTTTGCATTCTGGCCATAGGTTATTATTGACTAGGTGTGTCATACCCAGAGATATTTTTAAAAATCCTACCAGCATGAAAAGTTAAGCTAGGGCCAAAAGCCACCTCACTGAAGTCTGCAGAGGAAGGAGATGGGCAAACGCCACATTCCTGGTGACTGCACCGGGTGAAAAAATCATCACCTCAGACCTGCTCAAACCGGGGCTTTTTGATTCTGTGGATGCGGTGAAAATCTTTCTTCATGATTTTCCAATCAGTCCTCTTCCTACACTAAGACATAAGGAGAATAAAGTAGAGCCAGCAACACACGGTAAAAGCTCCAATTGCCTTTTCTCCTTTCCCCTCGCAGCTGGGCGTGAGAACACAAATTGGATTCTGCAGCAGATTTCAACCCAGTGAGTGACAGAGAGGAGCACACGCCATAAGGAAGCACCCTGAGGGAAGGCACCAGAGCCAGAAGTTTCTGCGTCCCTTCTCCAGAGGCCACGAGACGGCCCTGCTGGAAGCAGTATCCCAGGTTCAGCACTGCTGTGGCACCTGGTAAAACTGCTAGGTGCTGTTCTAGGCCCAGGGGTGGTGACAGTGATGTTATGACTCACGTTGTGAGGTGACTTTTCTTTTTAACGACATTATCTCATAAACCTCTGTCTCTGATCACCTCAGAAATTTTAAGGCCATCCCATCAAGATCCCCCATCTATGTGCTTGATTTATATTACCTACAGCTAAGAACCTGGACTGAGAGACACACGATCTTATTATTTATTCATTTACCATGAAGCAACATCTATTTCTTGCAGCTGAAATCACCCTGCAGATATACACGTTCTGTTTCTCAGACTCGGAATTTCTTCTCTCTTTGCCAAGTTATGAAAGGAGTTAGCCTCTCCACGCAGTGTTGTCAAATATCCTGAAGAAATGCTTCTTAGACAAAATGAAATGGATTTCCTTACTACAGGATTTCTCAAAATGATATTACATTGATATGAATTGGGAATTTCTAAGAAAGGTCTGTGAGGAAGACAGAACTTGCCTTTCATCCTAAAAATAGCATTTAAAGTTAAAATCGTATATATTTAAAACTACCTTAAAATCTTGTAGGCTGGTGTCTTTCTGAAAAATAGCAAAATAAGATGCTATTTTACCTGGAGTTGGAAGTAGAGTGAATCTCAGGTTTTGTTCTATGAAATGTATCATACATGTGATTTTCTTCCAATTTTTGTAATTCTTGACTTTTTTTTTCTTTTTCCATTTTTTTTTCAAGATGAGGTATTACTAAGTTGCCCAGGCTGGCCTCCAAATCAATCTTCCAACCCCAGCTTCTTATTTGCTGGTTTTCGAGGCATACGTTCAGTAAGCCTGGCTCACTGTTTATCTTTGAAGGGAATAACACGTTTTTCTCAGCACTTGTTTACAGCCCAGTTTATCAACTAACTAGTATCTCAACAAGCGTGAGTCTCTAGTAGCTACAAGACACCTGCTATGATAGTTACCAAGATTCAGAACACAGGCTTCACAGTTCCTGCCTGAGTAATAAACTTTCTAGTTCTGGTGGGGGTAGAAAGGAGTGATTATTAATTTCTTTACACAGAATGGTCACCAGGTTTACTTAAGTGATAGTATCTGAGACAGCCGACATAATGTGTTTCTTGACACGGTGGAAGGGATATTTATTATAACCTTCTTTCAAAGTCTTATCTAAGACTAAATGCTCCTGGTTATAACATGTCTTTAATGAGTTCTTTTATTTTATTCTAATTTTGAGACACTCCTCTCCTTGACTTAACCTAGGGCTAAAATTGAGTATCAAAATCCCGTTGTGGTTTCTGGTTCATCAAGAAACACACGGAGTTCCCCCAAAAGGCTTATTTCTCTACAGTTATAAGAGAAAAGCGAGCGAATACAAGCAAGGTGGTGCTTCCCGGTCTCTTTTAATCATTAGGATGCAGGGCCCAGGCTTGACAGTGACACTGCGCAGCTGACGCGGCCCTGGAGGTCTGAGGCGAGGACTCCTTGCAGTGGGGTTTGCTGTGCGCTTTACGCGTTCGATCTTCTACTGTTGTTCCCGGACCTCACAGTCTGAGCTCATGCTCCTCTTGTGCATACACCCTCTCCTGACACCGCCGGGCTCTGTCTGTCCCGCCATAATCCTTTCCTGCACTGTGACACGGAACAGCTCCGGTCACGTGGCTTAGAAGTCACCAGACACAGTGTCACCCTTCACCGCCGTGTGGCGAAGCTCTTATCTCACGTTTTCTGACAAAAGACCACCAAAGAGCCGCTGGCAACTCAGCTAACTTTTCCTCCGCTTCGTGGGATTGAGCTCATTTTGATGCAAAGATGATCTTGTAGAACATATCACTCCAAATTCAGACTGTGCACTTCCTGCTTACGGGGTCTCCTTTTGAAACTGGCAGGAGCTTTGCATCTCTGAAAGGAACAGTGCTTCTCACGACCTCGCCCTTTCCTCCCCTTTCCAGATGACTGCAGTTTCCTAGGCATTGCTTACAGTCTTGATCTTCACAGCAGAACTACAAATTTTTTCTTAGGTTTTGCTATAGGTGTTAAGGTAATAGTAATAATTGGGATTCAGAACGTCCTCCATTTTTGCAAAATTAAATTCTTTTATTATTTATGGCCTAGGAAAAGACCAGGAAAAATGATGTACTGAAATGTGAAAGGGAGAAAGGATCTTGCCTTCTTTGGGAGCTGCATTGATTTAAAATGCATCATTGACAATATCACCATCACTCAAAGTACAGTGCTTTATTCGGGTGGCAGGTACTATTTGCAAATGCAAAGCTCATCAGAGCCGGATTCTTCTTTTCCTTTCAGTCCTACAAAACTCTTCTATTCCTTTAAAACAAAGAATTAGAAAAATTATGAAAAACAGCCCGAAGCTGCCTCTTTTGTTCTTTAACATACAGTACTTCCATTGAAGATTTCAAATGGAATTTATCCCTATGTCAGGTGCATGTGATTGGACTGTCCTCATTTTGAAAAGCTCTATATTCTTCATTACTCCTCTGCCCATATTTCTGAACGCTTTATATGTTGCGTAGACCGTATTGGGTGGTATCTGATAATAGTTTTAATTCACATCTTAATTTTTCTTTCCCACATGAGGGCTAATTTCAGGATGATCTACAGTATTTACCCTAGGGCACTCTTTTTAAAGTAAAAGTGGGAATTTTTTGTTTTTCTTTGTGCCATGTATTTATATAAGTTCAATGAAAATAAAGGAAAGACAGAGATGACTTTCTTAGGAGAAAATAGTTATGCTATTTGAAAATGCATTTGTAGAATATTCCTTTTTTAGTCCAAAAACATTTATAAAACTTAAATGTAATTTATAATTTATACATATAAACAACATAACTGCATAACAAAGGTGTATGCATTATCTAGTATGTACCACAGAGATATAAGTAGCAAAATAATGCACCTTTGTGTAGCATTTTAAAGAAAACCAAAGAAGAGCAAGCTGTGAGTTTATCACCTGAAATTGTGCCGTCCAGTACAAGGCTTGGAAAACTTAGGGCACTCACGTGCTATGCAATGTTGTAAACAGTCTTCAGGGAACAGAGCCGCGTCTGTCACTTCTATGTTTTCTCTGCTTCATTCACCCACAGCAGAAGAAGTGCGTGGCCATGACGGAGATTTCATAGCCCACAGAGGCTACAATAGTTACCACCGGGCCACTGAGAGAAAAACTTGGCAAACATGCGATCTAACACATGTATTGGTAAATCAGTAGGCCCTAAATGTAGAAGTTGAATGTGGTAGCTGTTTCTTTTTTTTCAGGGCAATAATAAATGTATTTTGTTTTCAGATAACCAGATGTGAGAGGCAAAATATGCAAAGAAAATTATATTTCAAAATGCTTAGCACTAATAGCACCAACCTCTAGCACTTGAGCTATTCTATAGGAAACTTCCCATTATACACTGAAGGAGGTATTTACCATCTCCACAGAAGATCTAACTTCATACAGTAGAAAGCAGAAAGTGTCAGCCATCACGCCACCATACACATCTTATTCTAACGTAGGATGGCAGTAAGACCAGTGTGAGATAAGAGGAGGTCTACAGACTCCCCTTTCATTAAACTGTCATTCTCTGGCGGTAAGAATTCAGAGGGCTGGAGATATAAGCTTGTATACTCATAAACGCAAGCTGTGTTTTTCATAAAGCTTGTACTTGGCTATCAGATTTTGTTTTAATTCTGTATTGATCCTGTGTTTGCTGGTTTTAAATTTTTAATTCCAGATTTGTATACATTACCATTAAAATAATCTTTTCTTACTTAGCTCTCCTGCAAAGACGGACTTTATCCCATGAAACACTTGCTTCCTTAGTTTAATTTTATATTTGACTTTTTTGTCATTGATTGTTTGAAATATAACCACTCACTTCCACCCTTTCCTTCTCAAGATTTGGATTTCATTGTTGGGAACTGTTCAGATGTGCTTTTGTCCTAATAGCCACTGGTCTTCATATGATCTATTCCATAGCTGTTAACAAACACAGTTTTTTCTTTCAAAGAGAAGTCCTCCTCTCCTTAGGCATCTGCCTCACCAATGAGGGTGTAAAGTTACAAAAACATGATACTGATATTTTCAATAAGTAACCGTCCACCGTGGTTAAAGATCTAATCTCTGGTTTCTTTGACCTCGCAGCCATCTACCTCAACTTTCGGTCTGTGTTCCATTTAAAAATGTAAATATTATTAGCACCTATAGGAAAGATCACTTCTGTTTGAAAATTGCATATAAATAACTCCAGAGGACTGGAAAGTGGCCCAAGCTAAAATCATTGCATAAGGATTAGATGCATATTGCATTAACTAAAGAAAGGGAATTTCACATATTAACATGCAAAGTGCTAGTGAGGAGGTCTGAGGAAAAATTTATAAACAACACAGACGTGAGCCGGTGAAGCTCATAATGAAATATGTTTTCTATGCTGTTGTCCCTCTGAATTTTAAGCAGCATGCTAGCTATTAGCTATCAATACAGTCAGGTGATTAAAACAAAGTGAAGCTTCGCTTATGCCCTGGAATATTGAGAAAGCTGATCATTTTAATCCAAGAGCCTAATTTCCATCCTGTTACATAGCTCCTGAAATGACCAAAGGCATATAAAAATAGACACTAATCTGCATCAGTTAAAGGACCAGAGACAAGTTATCATTTCGATTGTCAGAAATAGCAAGTATCTCTGCTAGATTTAGTGCAGCTGAGATGACAAGGCTCTGAAGGCTGGTTCAAATTTCCCCTCTGGAGAAAGTAGTGCAGACATTCAGAAAGCAAGCAGAGGACAGTCATGCAAACCACTGACACCTTTTTTAATAGGAAACATGAGCATGGTGGTAAGTAGACTCTATAAAGCAAAAGGGGCTTCTAAATTTTACATCCCTTTTACTATTGTAAATAAAGAGCATTTCCAGCTGGCTATCTGGGGGAAGTGCCAGCATCCCTTTATTTTCCCCCTAAAATCAATAATTAATATTTTAAGTGTATTGTGTATCTGTTACTTTGGTAAATGTTTAAAATTGATTGTCATACTTTATGCTCCTTTTGACCTGTAAGATATGCATATTTATTGGACCAATTTAATAGAAAATTAAAATAAGAATAAGGTGCAGAAAAATTAAGTCCTCCAAGGTCAAATAGTAAGTGAAGAAACCAAAACTTCCCCCCGAAGTGCTGTTCTAACGACCTCCTAGAAAGCCAACAACGTAAGGAGGTATCGTGGCTTCTTGACCAGTACCAGGAGTTGCACTGGGTATAGCAAACTTCGGCCTGTCAGGAGCAGCACACAAAAACACTGGGAACATGCGAATTTAGATGATCAAAAATATTTTACGGGAGTTCCTTTTCCTATATTTGCTACACACTTGGACTGAAAATTTATTTGTCCTTTATCTGAAAATCTCAGGTAATAGGTGCTCCATATTTCAATTCCCATTCTTAGAGACAAAGAGACTGCCACGCCAGCTGGAGGCACAGGTACACCAAGACACCTGGCCCAGAGGCTGGCGAGAAAGTCCTGAGATCCTTATCTTGGTGCACCTGCGAACTAGCCAGCTTTTCTATTGCTGGGCAAAGTAACACCTGTGACTTACAGGAGCAGATTTTTAATTTGGTTCATGATTTCCAATGTTTCAGTCCATGATCCACTATATCCAAGGCAGAGACTTCATGAAAGAAAAGTATGGTGGAGCAAATCTGCTCCCTTCCTTACAGCCAGGGAACAAAGCACAGGAGAACAGCTCCTGAAAAGTAGGGCCAGGGACCAAACACCATGCCCAAAAGTCATGATCCCAGGACCCACCCAGATTCACCCCCAAGTGTGTTTCATGAAACTCTCAAGCCAATCAAACTGATAGTCAAGATAAATAGGCACAGCCAGCTTCACCAGATAAAGACAAAACTGCATGGAAAGCTACACTCTCTGCTGGGAGAGTTCTACCTTTGAGCCTTCCTTTGCTTCCCCTGGGAAGTGAGGCTTCTCTATCCTGATGTAAATTACCAGCTCTCCAGACGAATACTTAAAATCAGAAATCTGGAACAACTGAGGAAATAATGTGGGGACCTAAGCCAAAGAGATGTGTGTGTGAGCAAATTTCCAGCTGGAATTCCTTTTCTTATTTCAGGAACAAGCATATAAAACCCAAGAGAAACCTTGAAAATATTCTATAGTATAAAAAAAAATTAGGAAGTATCTACTGTTATTTTTTCAATCTAGATAAATTAGAAGTAAGTATTTTATAGTGGCTACTTTGTCAAAAATTCAGTAAAATCCAGTACGGTGGGTGTGATATTCTGTGGTGGTATAACCTCAAACAAGGTTTTCTATCATCAAGGAAACTAGTGTAAAATAAAGTGATAGTTATTGACAAATGTTGGGAGGTGAGTGTGCGAGTGAATGAATGATTCTCGCCAAGGGGAAGGAGAGTCACTAACTCCTTAGGCAGGGAGGGCTGTGTGTGGACAGAAGAACTGGCCCTCCATCCCACCCATCCCACCCCCTCTACTGTGCCTTCCAATTTCGTTTCCAGCTGTTGTTAGGTAGAAAGTTGATGTTACTTTCAAAACGTTTTCACCTTAAATTTTGAATGTGATGTAGGCTCTATCAGTTGTGTATGGCCTTGGGTGAAACTGTCAGGCAAAGATGTGGCAGTTGCCTTATTTCTACTAAAAGCAAGTCCGTAGAAGAAGTAGATGGTCTTGAGGCAGCAGTACTAGTAGACATCCTCGAGTTTGGACAGTATCTCCACAGCTGCTGAGAGACAGGGGTGGGGTGTATTCATTTTCTAAGGACTTCCAATGTTCTCTGAGCTGTCTAAGCGTTTATAACAAATCCCTTAGCTTTAACTGCCTGGAGGACTATTCCAGTCCCCTGTGGTGGGAGCAGAGACCGAGAAGATGGGAAAGTATGAATGATTTCCTGAACCTGGTGAGTCTGAGAACATCACTCTGAACATAAAAAGTTCCTTAAACCATCACAGCCATCAGGGGACGACATGAGTTTCCTCCCCTGCTTATGGTGCGCAGGAACCTAGGGTGACACCGCCAGGGCAGCTCAGCCAGCAGCTCTGGGTAGGTTGACGCCATTGGGGTTTCCCTATACGGGAAGTGAAAGTGAGTTTCCTGTACAGGTTCAGGTAAAAATTCCTGTGACCGGTTAGAATTCAAAGCGTGAATATCCAGGCCCAAGCAAAAACTTCCTCCCAAACTCCAGTTTACATTAGAACACACAACAGAAGTGTTTTTGTTCTGCAACCTTTAGTGACATAGCATGATAAAATAATGTGCATAATATTGGAGGGAAAATTTTTATGGGTTAAGAACTAAAACAAACTTGCTGAATGCAATAGAAGCAGTTTGCGATACATAAGAACTCAGAAGAGCGCCACCCAAGGGCCCTCCCTGAAAGCAGTTATGCTATTACCAGTGTCAGCAACCAAGAAAAATCAGAACAAATAAGTGACAGTTTTGCTAAGTGTGACAAAAAAGATGAGAATCCCTGACATTAGATAGAAATGACCTTTGAAACAGAAATTCATGTTACAAGTACAGTACTTCTTAAAAGAAAAAGAAGCAGGAAAAATAATACGTTCATATTAATGAATTTGGTTTTGATGTATCCACTGAGTATTTATTAAGTGGATCATATATCAAGACATAAAATATGGTTCATTATGTCCACCAAAACACCTCTGTTGGACCACACTTCCGCAAATTAAAAACTACTTTGGCATAGAGGGGGGAAAAAATCTCCTACATGACTCCTTGTACAGAGAGAAATGAAAACATTTTATTAATATTCAGAAAACGTAAACATGAAAGCACAGTAAACATATGTTTAATCTGAGTCAAAACAACTTTGCTACTTTGAAATATTTCACTGCTTAGCAAGAAAAGTAAAACATATAAACTATGTGTTTTCTAGAAGTTGAGTTAAATACAATCAAAGGTAAAGAAAACAGAACAATTAAGTTAAATGGTAAAAAAGCCAAAAATACCAGCTCACAAATACAAAAACACAGAACTGATATCAAGTTGGCTTTGAAAACAATACACTCAAATAAATGTGTTTATTTTCACCAACCAAGCTGATAACACAATGGAAGATCAGGAAAGTGTAAAGTTGATAAAATGCATGAAAACTCCTGGGATTTAATAAATTACATTTCAAAAGATTTAAATAAACAGAAAGGTAAAACATATTTCTGAACATAAAAGCACATAATTGAAAAAATTATAATCTTTCTCTAACAAAGAGTATAAAGTGTGTTCTAGACCAAACAAATGAATATTAAACACTATACCTACTACAGGTAAGCATGTGTTTTATAAAGTCAAAGGTTAAGTGGGTGGAGAAAGCAGTACCATGAATGGGTGCAATACCTCAGGGAACTATCTAGCAACAATATTTATTTATAATGTGCCTCTTTTATTTAACTCAAAAATTTTTCACTCGATAAGCTGCTATAATTCTACCAATATATGTGAATACAAAATTCATCACTATTATATAATTTATAATAATAAAGTAACAAGGGAGTAAATAATATACGAATAAAATTACAAAAGAAATAATAAAATACATTTTTAGAGGATTATGTAAGTAAATTTGAGTTTATGCAGTAATATAATAGTCATTTTTTAAAAATGAAGCTGAAAGGGCTGGGGGTTTAGCTCAGCGGCAAAAGCGCCTGCCTGGCAAGCGCAAGGTCGTGAGTTCAGTTCCCAGTACCGGAGAAAAACAAAAAAAAAAAAGTAAGATCAACCTGGGCTACATAGTGTGTTCAAGGCCAGCCTGAACTAAGTAAGGAGACCTTGTCTCAAAAAAATAAAAAATGAAGCTGAACCATCTCATAAGAAAAAATATTTTAACATATATTTTAAAGTTGGAAAAGCAATGTTCAGAACAAGAATTTAACGTGATTCTTTGTGCATACTGAAAGCAATATACAGTGTTTATATATAACATTACAGAATACATAGTTTTTATAGATATATAAATATAACAGCATAGGCATGTAAATTTTTTCACATCCTTATCTCTTACACTTCTTGAGTGGACTATGATAGAATATGCTGTTATTTTCTCTTTTTAAAATTTTAAGCATTTATTACAGGAAAAGACATTAACCCCTCTGAAACTACTCTCCTTTGCTTTGAGCATATTCATGCCAGCATTTTGACAGTTTCTTTTTATTAAATTTTTTTTTATTTTAAAGGAAAAAACACACACAATAACAACAAAAAGACAGTTATTTTCAATATGTGTATATTTTGCATATTAAAAGTTTTTAAATGGTTGCATCATTAGGTAAATATTTATTATGAAAATAGCTACGATTTTTAAAATGGTGCTTCACTTGTACATAAAATCGGGCACTACACAGACTGGAATGCCCCGACACAGAAACTTTGTATGTTAAACAGATCAGGATTTGTAACTATGACAAGGTTCCCTGAAGTGCGATGTGGCAGAATTAATCAAAACCTTAATATCTATGAAGATTCTTCTAACACATCTATAGCTACAAAAAAACTTAATAAATTATTGGACATTTGTGCAATATTTCTGTAACTAAATATTCATTTCAAAAATACAAAACTGAGGAATAAAACAGTTCAAAAGAATAATTGATTTGATAAATTGTACAATATATTTATTGTATATTATTAATAAAGTAAACTACTGTTAATATATTAACATATTTGTTGATGTATAATTCATACATTATATAAAATCCACCCATTTAGAGTGTACAATTCAATGTTTTTTATTATGTTCACAGAGTTTTTTGGGGTTTTTTGTTTTTTGAGACAGAGTCTTGTTATGTAGTTCAGGCTGATCTTGAGCTGACAGAGATCCTCCTGCCTCGCCCTCCCAAGCGCTGAGGTTAAAGGCGTGTGCCACCACACCCAGCTTATGTCTGCAGAGTTGTGCAAGCACCGTAACCATCTAATTTAAGAAAGCAAGATCTTGGATTTGATGTACTTCTCTTTAATACAGGCATGGATAATTTTAGGTTTCTTTTATGTGTGGCTTTGGTCTCATGTCATAAGTGTTGGTATTATGTGTTTTCATGCTTCTCAAAGCATTTTAGACGGTCCCTTGATGGTCTTTGACACACCGCTGGATGAATTATTAGGTGCATATAAGAGTATGATTTCCAGGCTGGGGATTTAGCTCAGCGGTACAGCACCTGCCTGGCAAGTGCAAGGTTGTGAGTTCGATTCCCAGTACTGGAAAGAAAAACCAAAGGGTATAGTTCCTATATCTTCCTGGTAGATTGATCTTTTACGAGATGTACTTCTCTATTTCCAGTAACAATTTTAACTCAAAATCTATTCGGTCTGATATTAGTGTATCATTTTGCATCCCACATATTAGTGTTTTTAAGTCTCAAAGGTATCTATGCTAGATAGCCAGCAGATTGATCTTAATTCTCTTTTGTTTTCTTTTTATCCCACCTGACAATGTCTGCCTTTTGACTTGATTATTTAATCCAATCATAATTAATAATATTATTTATGTGGTTGAATTTTCTTCTGGTATTTTGTTATGTATTTCCTTCATATTTCATATCTTTTTCAGTTCCTTTGCTCTTCCTTTACTATCCTCTTTGAATTTATGGCATATTTAGCTGTGTAACATTTTAATTCATTTACCAAGTGTAACTGGATAATTTCAGTTTTCTTAGTGTACACAGCATTTTCCATTGAATTTATAAAAATAATCATATTTGGGCTGGGGATTTAGCTCAGCGGCAAAGTGCCTGCCTGGCAAGCGCAAGGTCGTGAGTTTGGTTCCTGGTACCG
>NW_004955432.1:21715773-21772445 GCF_000276665.1 Chinchilla lanigera
TAAAAATAATCATATTTATATTAATTAAAATTCAATATGATATGGAAATTGTACTCCTATGTAGTTCTATTTTCTCCTTCCCTTTTTTGTATTTTTATAAATTGTATTGTCATGGGTAATACAAGTCAAACATTATTACTTCATGTAATTTTTGTCTTTTAAAAGCAAAACAAAGAAGAACAGGTGCACCTTACATAGTCTGGTGTATTAAGTTTCTGACTCTCTTCATTTGTGTCTGTGTACGTAAGTGTCCACTTAATATAATTTTCTTGTTCCAGTGTATCTTTGTCTCCACTCCTTTCTGTGCGTAATCTTATTGTTAAGTGTATTTCACTCCTGCCTGCTTTTAGCTCACTGATATATTACACATATGCTATTTTACATATTTTTCAAATAAATTAAAAAGAAATAGGCGTGTATACTATTTTTTCATTACCTACATATTCATCTTTACTGGTATTCTTTGTGTGTGTGAATCTACTGCATTATTAAGTGAGAAATATTTTATTCAGTGGAAAATTATAAAAGTATATAGATACACAGCAGTTTGTATTTATAAACAAGATAATTTAGAAAACGTGCCAAGTATCAATCATTTTTATTGCATGCTTGTTTCACTGTCAAGGGTTTTACAGGGGTGTTTTTCCAATTTTCTTGATATGGATGTACATTATTCTTAAGAAAAAAATGTGCTTTAAAAAACAGATTCTAAGATGGCACACTCCAATTTTTCAAAGACCCGTAAGCTTTCTCTATCTATTTCTACTTGCTTCAACAACCCCGAAGAAGATCACAGTATCTCTGCACCATTCCGCAATGTCCATAGGATACACAGAACTTCCTCACCTATCGTCATTCCAGCCAAAGAACCTGCGTCCTCAAACAATGCTTGTGCATCTTGTCAAGAACAAAGTGCTCCAAGCGGAGTGAAAATGGCAAAGCAATCTAAGCTGAAATCACAGAGAAAGGACAAAGCAGAATATTACATATTTTTATTTATTGTTGAGGGCTCATGTGTCTGAAACAAAGAGCAAAATGTATTGCGCTGTTGTGGCAGTTATAGCGGCATGCTTGCGGGTAAACGCGCAGGGTAGCTCCAAGGACCCCGAGCATAACCGCCTTGAACTGCCAAACTAAGAAACGCCCACACTCCCCTTTATGACAGAAGGTGCTAAGGAATATTTCTGAGTGAATAGTAACGCAGGTAGCTGTACAGCTGCGTTGCTAACTGGGTTTTTCAGCCGAGTAGCATCAGTCTGAATGAACCAGGTGAGTCTTCTGTAGGACGAACACGGCCTCTCTTGCAGTCATTTATGCAGATAAGCTTTGTTTTTCTCCTTTGCTTTTTGCTTCTGGTGAGTGGAATTTGGATTGAGGATGAGTATCGTATCCTAACAGGATAGAGACGCATTTGACCTGCTCTATGTCCAATTTACTTTCTGAGTGACACCTTAGACTTTTCCTTTTGTTCGTCTCCCTTTCTTTGAGGTCTCAGTGCATTTTTATCCACAATGCTTTGCTGTAATCTAAGGGTTTTTTCAGAGGTTTCATTTCTGAATGAAACATTTTTAACTCACCATATTTTCGTTCATTTCCTAAATGTATTATTTTAACTGTTAACTGCCTCAGTTATTTTCCTTCTTATATCTGGTATGAAAACTTGATTTAAATAAGAAGCTAAGCATGACCAAGACCTAAAAGTGAGAGCTCTGTTACTTAGAGGCTACATATGGTGTAGCGAGAGTAGGGGAACTTTTATGATACAAGTATATACCCAGCTCTAGGCTCTGTTTTTTTATATAAAGTGGTTTTCATACCAGAAAAGTCTTGGCAGACCTCAAGAAAATTTAAGCAACTTTGAAACTTGGATTGAAAGTTAGACACATACTTCTCAAAGTATTAATTTAGTAGTATGGAATAACTTTATTGCTCTCTGATTATTGGCCCAGGCGAAGCGTGTGAGCTATTTTTATGAAGTGTATTAATGAAATTGAAGGTTTGTGCTTTCTGCTATGCCTGGTCTGCAGCATTCTGAAGGCTTAGCCGGGAATCCCTGTGGAGCTGACTGAAGGAAGAAAGGAAGCAAAGTCTTCTCCAGGTTTTGAAAACCGAAAGCATCTTTCAGAAGTCACGTATGCAATAAACTGCTTAGGAGCAGATGACTGTAATGCTGCCTCAGTTTTTGGTGATAGAGGGATCTGTTTAAAACACTCTGACATAAAAAATAAATCAGCTTTAACTTCAATTATTAAGAGCTAAAGTAGCAATCTGTGGTAGAAAGGGTGGGTACCTGGCATTTCAGTGATAAATATGTATGGAAACAGTTGTGTCACTATGGTAACCAAGACCTCACATATACACACAGGGGCACATAGCATAATAGAAACTTGGGATTTCTAAAAAGAAACCATTGTTAGGCCATGTTTTTGTATTCTCAAGTTCTAGCATTTTTTGACCCTTAGCATGTATTTAATGTTCTGAAGAATAGTCTGAGATTTTCCTCCAGTTATTTTTGGGATTTCAAGGGCTTTAGCACATGCTTCTATATAAATACTGATGCATGTACCTGTTAGCGGGGTTTTGAAAACTTTGACCAGGACTCTGAAGGAATCAACTAGGTCTCCTTTCAGAGTAACAGAGCCTCTCTTACAGGCATTTAGGCAGATATGTGTTATTTTTCAATGTTGGTTTTTGTTTCTGGTGAGTGGAATCTGGAGGAGAGGTGAAGATTATATCTGAAAGACTGCATCTACCCTTTGACAAATTTCATAACTGCCCTTTGCAGTGTCTGATGGAATGTCTCCCGGCTCTCTCAGCTGGGACCAACTCCCTCTAAGCCAAAGCTTTTTATATTCCCTGCTTTCCTAAAAGTACAGAGTTTAACTATTTTTAGTGGCTTCATTTTAAATGTACATATATTTAAATGTATACATATACAGTTCAATGAAGGGACCAGCTGGAGGTTCAAAAGTGGACTTTCTCACCTAAGAGGCCTGGTTGGTAAAACAAAAAGAGCGTTGGTCCAAAATATCCAAATCTTTAACCCTAGTTCTATTTTTTAATAAGAATTCACCCTTAGCAAAGCCATCTCATCTCTAAAACTCCTATTTCCATGTTTGTAAAATGGAACTCATAACATATGCACATGTCCAGGATTATTTTTAGAGTCACCCCTCATTTGAAATGTTCATTAAAGACCACAAATTATATTCCAAATGTGTGGTGAAATGAGTTTTGCTATAGCTAAAAACCCTACCTAGTTTAAATCTTTCATAATGCCAGTATAAGATAAATTAAATTCATAGCTGAGAAAGCACATCTAAACTGTACTCATATAATAGCAAAACATTCAGTTGAAAAGTAAAAAAATGATCATAGAGGATGTATTTTAAAATAAAATCACACCTGCTTACATGATTTCTGTAATGTCTTTTTGTTCACCCATCAAAAGTGTTATTGGCAATGGAGCTATCACTGCAATTTAATATAACTAAAAAAAAAAAAAGGGCTGAATCCTTTCCTTAAGAGACATCATTCATTTGGATATGTTTACCTG
Source organism: Chinchilla lanigera (assembly GCF_000276665.1). Taxonomy (NCBI): domain Eukaryota; kingdom Metazoa; phylum Chordata; class Mammalia; order Rodentia; family Chinchillidae; genus Chinchilla; species Chinchilla lanigera. Next base: position 21,719,330 of record NW_004955432.1, read on the forward strand.
ATCAAGAAGAATTATATATCCTTGAACAAGAAGAAATCTTTCAGATAGCTGGACACTAATGAACTGTTAAAAAAAAAGTAAGCAAAATGTGTATCAGTGATCATGAACAGTAAAAATATCTTATAGAACGTCACTCTTTGAATGAGTATCTCCTAATAAAGTTCGTCCTCCTCCCAGAATATTCTCCCCATCCTTTACCATTCCAGAGCTGCTACACACACGGTAATTTTGTCTTCATACCGAGTTTTGGTCTCCCCAATTTGTGTTTAGGCCAATGTTGCTTTGTAAGTTTCCTGACAGCACACGTGAGGGTGTGAAACATCTCCACCTCAAAATGAGTCCTTAAAATTAAGAAGTACACCCCACAGGGCATAAGAATTTTCCAACACTAGGGAACCCAACAAAGCAGCACAAACAATATATATATATATATACTTACCCAATGCATTACAGTATAGCAGTGGGTTTTTTTTTCTGCAGGAGGTATTTTTCTCTCAGCAGTTTTGAAGAGTTTTTGTCTGTAAAATAAAATCATAAAATACATGGCTGGAGAGTGTTAATACATTTCAAGACTGAATCTTTTCTCTCCTACAAAACATGTGAAATAATGCTGTCAGTCTCATGGCACCCAATCTGGCTAAGTATTCGAAAAACCTCAGTAATTTAATAACGTCTGTTCATATCAGAGTGCCTCAATCTTGGGGACCACTGAAAACGGTGTGGAATGGACAGTAACAAGAGAGACGCCCAAGTTCACATGGAATAAATCCCATGTTACTCAATTTTTATTTATTTGTATTTATTTTAGAGGGCAGAACATATTTAATAATTTCCATGTATCAGACATAGCTATATGCTACAATTTCTATACATCTTTAAGTCACAGTATTGCTATTTTCACAGACATTTTTACATTTGGAAGAAGAATGGAACATTTATTATCAAAATAAATTTTCCTTTGTATTTCCTCAGATATGCTCCTATTATAAACAAAGCTGTGGATTATTGATAGTACTGAAAAACGAGAACTCACAAAAAAGTTTTCCAATTGCATAATTACATCTAATTATAAAAGCTGCATCTATTACTATGCACTAATACCTTTAAGCTTTGTCACTCTCTCTTATAAAAATTCAAACTTTAGCCACTTTCCAAGACAAAACAGAAGGTATTACTTGGGTATACCCATCCATTTGTACTAAAATAGATAATAATATGGTCGATTTATATTCAAAAGTAAACATTTAGATAATTTAAAAACAAATTCAAATCATTTCCAAATCCAGATTATTTCTTACACTAACATCTTGAGCTTTTATTATTACTCAGGTTTGTTTTTTACTAATACCATTAAATGCAATTCAAAGATAGCAGTCTCTCAGACAATAATTTGCAGCGAAGAGCCACCACAATAAGTTAATTTTGGGGCCGGGGAGATACCTCAGTGGTGCAAGCGCCTGCCTGGCAAGCGTGAGGTCATGAGTTCGATTCCCGGTAACAAAAAAAAAAAGTTAATTTTATACCTGGCAATTCTACTTGTTTTTTCTACAGTATGGGTTTTAAAATATTCCTCAGAAGTTATGCACAAACCTTTGTGGGTTTTTTTGGGTTTTTTTTGTTTTTTTTTTTTTTTTGTCTTTTTGAGACAAGGTCTGGCTATGCAGTTCAGGCTGACCTTGAGCTCACTTTGTAGCCTAGGCCAGTCTCGAACTTGCAACGATCCTCCTGCCTCAGCCTCCTGAGTGCTGGGATTACAGGCGTGCTCCACCACACCCAGCAAATCTTTGATTCTTAGGGGTAGAAAAAAACAGTAACTTTTTTAATAAAGTTAAATCAATGACATTTTCAGGCTACAGTTCAAATTATAACTTCTTTTAGTGCTTTTGTAACATTCCTTGATTTAAGAAAATACATTAGATTTTAACGTTAACTTTTCATTTGCCGAGAGAATATTCCTGGTCACTTTTGCAGCCCCAGCAAGACAACACATGAGATTATGATTCTAATGTCCTTAACATAATGTGCCAAATCTCTCTTTTATTGTTATTATTATTGTTGTTATTAATATTATTATTAGTATTGCACTGCTCTACCATATCAATAGTTTTTGGAAACAAAAGACACCTTTTTTTTTTTTTGGTACTGGGAATTGAACTCAGGACCTTGCGCTTGCCTTGCAGGTACTGTGCCACTGAACTATACCCCTGGCCCAACATCATTTTATTTATAGCAATTCTGCTTTTAGTAGTGGTATTTTCATTTACAAAGTGTAATAATTCTATTTTGTTGAAAAGTAAATGAAGACTGCCCGTGAGTTATACTTTACCATATTTATAGATATCAATTGCTTGAAAAACATAGAATTAAACTACTCAAATAAAGATCTAGTTTTTATATTATATTTATTTGATGGACAATTCCATCCACAAATGTATGTAAAGTGAGTTTAAAGCCAGACTGATGTAGGGAGAGATAATCCATGGTAACAATTCAGGGACATAGACAGTTAAACTTCTTCTAAATGCATCTTTGTGAGGAAGGTGAGGAATCTTGTATAAGAGAAAAAGCAAACACAGCCAGGGATGTAGCTCAGTGACACAGCGCCTGCCTGGCAAGTGCAAGGTCCTGCGTTCTATTCCTGGTACCCAAAATATTAATTAATTAATTTTAAAAAACACACTTAAAAGACAAAAAGCAAATGAATGCTGCAGATTGTATGAACAGTTTACAATAGACACCTAAGGTCCTTGAACACAGCGTCTGCATATTCCAAGCTCTTTCTATGTTTGGTGGTCTCCAACCTCCTCCTTTAAGAATGCACCAATAGGGGCTGGGGATTTAGCTCAGCGGCAAAGCGCCTGCCTAGCAAGCGCAAGGTCATGAGTTCGGTTCCCAGTACCGGAGAAAAACCAAAAAAAAAAAAAAAAAAGAATGCACCAATAAACTTCATACAAAGAAAAAAGAATGCACCGGTGCCCTGTTGACAGTAGAATAACAGTGAACTTGGTGGTTTACTTTCAGTATAACTGGTTTGCCCCAACTTGCGGGGGATGTACGGCAGCAGACATCAATCACACATGGCTCACAAATCTAACCTAAGAATTTAAAAGATGGAATAAAAAGAGACTTTTCTGACAGATCTCCAAGGAACCAGGAGCAGAAGTTCAATATAAACAGTAAAAAAAAAAAAAAAATTTAAATTAAAGGAATAACTTTACCAGAACTGAACTGTAAAACCCTGGTTTGTGATAACATTTATTGGAATATTTGTGTTGCTACATTTTGATTCATTTTTTTAAAAAAAATTCCTGTGTATTTGAGACCATTGTCACTTCCCAATTATTTATTTATTGCATAGCTATTTTCATTTCTGAGACCTTGCAGGACACAGAAATGCAACTTGTAAATAATTCTGGCTGGGCGAGATCTCATATGCACTAACAGATTACACACTGTCCCGGTTAGGCACAGCAAAGCTGCTCCTCGGTACGCAGACGTGCCGCAACTCCGGGTGACAGCGGATGTGTGATTTACTTCCCCGAATGCTTAAAGAGTTTGTGCTGGTTCAATATTCATGTTTATTTATGCCGAAATTCAGTTGTGTAAATGATGTATCAGATGACTACTAACAAAGATCTTTTAAAAACTGTTTGCATGTACTTTAAAGGGAGAAAATCATATAAATATGTCAAGGTCCTATGAAAATAAAGTAGGGCTTTTTAAAAGTCAAACAAAGCCAATGACATTGAACTATGTTTTCAGTGCCCCTTCGGTTATCCACTGAACTGTCACCAAAATGACTCAAACACTTGCTTCAGAAGCATAATCTTTGTCCATTAAGAAAAAGACCTTTAAAGAATAACAGCCACATTCTTCTTTAAAGTTCATGCAGGTCAGAGCTCACATCCCAGGGCCCGGGGCTTACCCCTGCTAAACAGGCTCTAAGTGCAAACGCCCCCGTGCCGAGCAGCATAGCACACACTATTTTACCTTAACTAGCTGTAAATTACTCTATCAGGGGAAACATTTCGTAAAAGCTTAATAGAGAAAAAACATACAAATTTCCAAAAGAAAAACAAGATCGCATTTCTGGATTTTTCTCGTAAATTGTGCCCACACCTTGGCTGGCCACACAGAAAGAGCACAGCTTATTGCCCAGGTCATAAACCAGAACTTTCTACGCAAGAGCCAATGCACTGTTGGTCCACATCTTCCCGGAATGTTTATCTCTGATCGGGGTAACTATAATCACAATTTAATACTGGGAGGAGAACCTGAGTATTTCCCATGGTGGACTAAGATGAATAAATATGTGTATGTGCATTAATACAGATACTTTAAAAATCACTAAGACATGTTCACCGTGTCTTCAAAGTGCTTTTCATTGACCTCAGATATTTCAAATGGAAGATACAAACAAAAGTTAAACAAACATTCTGAGATGTTGCAGGGGGCTGACTGTGATAGCACACACCTCCCATCCCAGCTACCCAGCAGCAAGGGCAAGAGGATCGTGAGTTGGAGGCCAGTTTGGGCAATGCAGTAGGATTCTGTCTCAAAATAATAAGAGAAAAAGGCTAAGGAGGTAGCTCAGCAACAGAACACTTGCCTACAGTGACAAAGGTCCTGGGTTCAATACCCAGTGGCAGAAAAAATAAAGAATAAAAAATATTACAGAATGAAGGAGAAAAGAATTACATAATGGAGAAATAAGGGAAGAGAAATTTTTTAAAAGCCTTCTTTTGGGTTCCATTTCACATTGACCTCACCCCGAAACAAAAGCAAATTTTTGTAATTATTAAGACTGCAATAAAATAGAAACCGATCTGACTTGTGCTCATCGTATTCCATTAATCCCCAAGTAACAAATGGGCATTTATTGTTTTTACCCGAAGGATTAGTGAGACAAAAGGTGTAATGTGTCTCTTTAAAGTCTGGATAGGATTCATAATCTATTTCCCGTCATACGTTCAACGTCACAATGCCAGTAATTTCTCTGAATAGAAGTGACTCGGTAAGACACAGAAATGGGATCCACAAATACGTTGTTTATGGAGATTTGTAGAAAAGGATCTCGTGAAGATGCAATGTCAAGTTCTTTTCAAGGAAAAACGCCAGCTGCGTTCTTTCACTTCTCATTTCTCTTACAGAAATTTTTATCTCATGTTTTTTAATGGCAATGTATTTTATTATCCCTCTTTCAAAATTACATTTGGAAGTGTGAAAGTTTTACTGCAGACTAATTTCGATAACAAGCTTCCTTGACACACAAAAAATAATAATAAAGTATCACTTAGTACAATAGGGCTTCATTGCTCAATTTTGATTAATCTCGTTAGTCAGGTTGGATAGTACCACTCGGGTTAACCTAAACTCTTGTTAATTCACATATTCTGAATTAAATAAATAATAATAATAAGTGCTTGATAGTACAGCCATTAGTTCCCAAGTTAGAAACGAACGTGAAGAAAACCTGCATTTAGGGGCACAGGATCTACTAACAGACTCATAAAACAGAACAGGGACTCTTACAATGAACACCTACGTTTAAAATCTGTGTTTCTTTGGGCTGGGGATTTAGCTCAGCAGCACAGTGCCTGCCTGGCAAGTGCAAGGTTGTGAGTTCAATTCCTGGTACCAGAAAAAAAAAAAATCTGTGTTTCTTAATGAAGGCACTTATTTTGCATTTCGTTAAAATGAGCCAATTAATATTCTGTTAAAAAATAAATGTTTCTTAATAAAATGCCATCAGCATGTCCTTCACCTTCAGCATTTAGGACCCATGATTCTACCGAGCTGCTGGTTGTTTGGTTGAATTTTAAACAATTGCATCTTTTCTCAACTAGCAGAATAATTCAGTTACTTGGAGGTCCTCCAGTGGTCACGTAACCTTACTGACCATTGTGTCTACAGTGGTGAATTAACACACTGGACTCTTAATCTCCTTCCCCGGTTGGACTTGCAGGCATCTGCGATGCCTGAGCTATTATTCCAGCCATCCAACTGCTCACCCAGGTCACTGCACGTGCTTTCACAAAGAGAACTGTCACTCACCAGGAGAGACCAAGACTTTGTCAAGACACCTGCTCAAGTTAGTCCCACAAGTTTAAAATATATTCCAGTCATTCCCAACTTTAACGTCACTGATGATTTGTATTCACTATTCAACCCACAATTTAGTTAAAACTGTTGAAGTGGTTATATGGGTAGATTTAGCTTTAATTACTAAATACACTGATATGTCTGAATCGGTGTTGAAAGAGAAGAGGTCCTTAATTGCTTAATAATTTACAGTCGGCGCAGGAGGTATTGGGTAACTCTTTGGATGGCAGGGTAAAGTCTCAATAATCAAACAATGCATTATCTGTCTTCTGCTTCCGTTATAGTACATGGTTCTCAGAACTGTGGTCTGACAGGTCTGCGTTCTCCCGGCCAGGTTGCGGTGCGCCGCGCAGCTTGTCAGATTTCCTCGCTGCGCGCTCGCCTTTGCATTCTGCAGTACCGCTCTCTGCATCCGCTCACGCAGACATACTCTACCCTCGTACAACACTGAAATTGATTTGCTAGCGCTTCTGTGCTCCTTCACGTCTCACACCTTCCCGCGGAATTTCCTGTGTCAAGAACACAGCTCTGTCTTTCCGCTTTCATCCTCAGAAATACGAACATTCTTTGGGTCTTCCGAATATTTAAATAGCTTTGTGACTCAGGTCAGGGTGCCTCGCTCTTCGGTGCTCCGCTCAGTACAGCTTCGTGATATGCCTTAAGACTATTCTGTGCTTATTTTCATCTTAGACTTTTTCGTTTTAAAATTACTGGAAATTACTCACCTTTTCACATGAATTAATGGCAAGAGATTTTTATGGTAAAAAGCACAGCTTCTAATTAGTACTTCATTCAGAAAGCATATTTTAAAAAGAAACTTCCATAATCTTATAAGGCTTGTCCCGAAGGTAATAGTTTATTTTCTATATAAGAAATAGAAAAGGAAGCAGCAAAAAATATATAGAGACCTTTGCAGAGATGGGAAAATATGCTTCCTTTTTTGCCTGCAAGTATGAAAGAAATGGTGGAGTGGTTCCAGCTTGCAATTACCTGATCTAAGCTGCCACCAGACTTGGGTCTCTCGGGAGAATTCAAAGCCTGACTGCTTAGAGCTCATTGATAAGGCGTATTTATGCTAGGGTATTGTTTTAGCTGGTCAAATTTTGAGACTTTGGAAGCAGAGGTGAAAGTTCAAACTTCTTCACTAAAGTGTAGCCATTGTGTAATATAATACCCAAGGTGCTTCGTTCAGTCAAACTAATATCTACTCATCAAGGAGGAGAACAAGCTAAGCAGGCATTATATCTTTTTCCAGCATAACATGTTAAGTGCTGCATTCCAATCTAAAAGGTAGAATTGTTCCTTTGAGTAAAATAATTAACGAGCCCAACAAAGGGAAAGCCGTTACGAGAGCGCCCTCTAGTGGGAAAAAACGCAAGGGTCTTGCAGAAGAGTTTTATTGTTTATGCTTCTTCTGAAAAACGAAACTTGACCGTGCTATTCAAAACAGGGTCCATAAAACGCAAACTAAATTTCTCTTTAATGCTTAGTAAATCCTATTTGTCCAAGCAAATAATACTTTTCAGAGCAGAGCCCACAAAGTGCTGCGGCGAAGCTGAACTGCTTAGACATCACATTTTGAAAAACAAGTTACAGATATCTAAGAAGAAAGACAAGATTTTTCTTACAGGTGCAAACAGAAACGAAAAGCACTCTATTTTCTAGACGCGGAAGACCTGTTTGTTGAGATAACATTTTAAGTACAGTCAACTTCTCTATGAGTGAAAATATCAAAACACTTTCTGAGAATGAGACAAGCATTAGGAAGATTGCTAAGCTTTTCCCAAAAAATCAGAAATTTAAAAATAAAACACAATAAATATCAGATAAAAATTATATTACAAGAAAAATGGCAAAGGTCTCAAATATACAGAGTGGAGAGGCACCCAAGTACAGGTTATTTAAAGACAATCTTTGCTTCTGGATTACAGAGTATTTCATCTGACTAATGCTCCTTAGAAGATTACTCTTCCTTTGTCCTCCACACAATTACATTTAGTTCATCCTCTGATGTCTAATCTAATTTTAACTGCTTATTAAAGTTTTTCTACTTTAAACAACCCTAATGGCAAATATGAAAATCAGGATATGCTTTCTACCTAGAGATCCAACAGTAAATCCTGAAGAAATGTGCATTTACTCATTGTGTTTACCAAATAGGCAGTAATGTAGCTTCTAATTTAAATTTAAAGGTCCACTTTAGTTTAGGAAGGCATTGACTCAGAGCTGCGTAGTTTAAGAAAAGTTTTCAAACATAATAAAATGTGAACGAATCTAGGATTCCAAATTATAGTGTTTGCACTGACTGTGGTCCACAATTTACAAGAAAAATACTGTAGCTGTAAGAATTACCTGCTTACAATAACAGCTCCTGAAATTCTATTCTATAATAATAACAAAGGCAACATAGATCTTTTTACAAAATTAATCACAGGGAGCTTTGGTGTTCATGGCTCAGCTATAGCCTCCAAATTAAGACAAAAAATATTTTGCAAGCTGTTTCCATTTTCACATCGACCACTACTTTTCTTATCTATTTTAAATTCTGCCTATTGTCTAATAATACTATCTTCAGTTTCTCCTTAGGATAGATGAAATTTCAGAGCTTATTTGAAAGACAGGTTACTCATAGCGCTTATTGCCTTTCTACTAATATTCCTCAGCTAATTCTGCACAAATGTTATCTTCTCACTCTTACCAAGTCACCGCACCCTAACAGGACACCATTAGGCCCTGGACGTACACGTCCGTGACTCTTTCCGGTTTGGGCTGGTGGCTGGCAGTCCCCTAATTGAGAAGGGATAGTCAGGAGAAAGAAGAGTGAAAAACGGAGTTAGAGAGAGTTTCACAAATTTTATTTCCCTGACTTTGTTTCTAGTTTAGAACAGAGCTTTTTCAGACAATGAAAACAATAGTTTAATATTTAGAGGCTTTGGGTGAGATTTTTATATTTTAAAACAATAGCAATAGCTAGAAAGAATTTTCCCGAGATGAAAGCATAAAGAAACATATTTATCTGGCTTCCTTCCTAATGATCTTTTCTCTAAAAGAAAATGCATTACATTCCTATGTTGCCATGTGTTCTTTAAATAAAACTCCACGCTTCAGCTCACAGATGTTCTCCCTAACCACGCTGAACACCGGCTCCATTGGTATATGCACTTCTTGAGTGCTTTTCCTTGCCCTCTTTACAACTTTAATAGGTCTTACCTTTCCTGCTCCACAAAAACTAAACTTTCACAAGCATCCTGGGATGAAAGAAGCAGTGCGAGTGGGAACAAAAAGTCTTCAGAATTTTGCCAGAATTTTCATTGGAAAGGAAAAATAATAAACTGACCGGCAAAGGGGCTAAAATGCAAATCACTCCCCAGCGACAACACTGCTTCGTGGTTGAGGGTCTCAAACGCACCTACACCCACCCTACCCACACCCTCACACTAACACACTGACACTCACACTAGGAAAGAAATCTGTATATACAGTTCCCCTTTTACTGTAGGCATGTTTTAGACCATTGTCTTCATGATTAATACTGAACCTACAATGTTTTCTTTTTACTTTTTTTGGGGGGGAGCCAATGATGCAGAGAAAAACGGAAAAAATTGAAAGAGAATCTGCGTCCTTTTTGCACTAAATGTGTGCCTTATTTTTAATTCTACTTGTTCAGTTTAGGGCTGTATTTGTACATACTTCTGTAGGTTGCAACGAATTTATAATTTCCTCACCATTGCGTATCATCCTCACCCTTACTGCAGTTCCACCAGCCATGCATCACTGAGTGGGGAAAGACGTGCTGGCACAAAACAAATACTCAGCACACAGTGGATCCGAGTTCTGTCCTCTGCAGCACTAGGTGTCTCTACTCTGACCTCCTTAGCACCCCAGCTCTGTGATGCTTTGGTTTCTCTATCTATGATGTTAAGATATCAGCATTTCCTTATCAAAATACTGACTTAAATTCCTTCGAAAAATATAAAGTATTTATTGCATCTCAGAATGCGGATAAGAACTGTGAGAAGCTGCGCAGACAAGCCCTCTGCCTGATTGGATTGATAGTTATACTTGAACTCCTCTGCCTAGCGGAACCAATGATTATACCTGAAATCTTGCTAACTTAGACCCTGTGTGCAATGCTTTAGAACCATACTTTAGTCCTATAAAAAGGATGCTGAGGAATAGGTGTGACTGAGCACAACTTTCAGTTGACCTGGTCTTCCTTTTGGCCCTTGACCAGTACAGCATGGGTGGTCAGCACTAACTTCCAGAAGTGAAGAGATTTTATGTTCCAGACACAATTGGAACAAAGATGGCCAGGTTCTCTAGCACCTGACCACTTTAGGTTTTTCATCCTTAGAGAGTATCAGAGGGAACAAGGACTGAAGGGATCACCTGCTCCATTCAGACAGTACAAATTAAACACCTACAGAGGACGCTTAACTTTCTGTTTTGTTAACAAAATCGTGTCTGGCTGGGCGTGGTGGCACACGCCTGTAATCTCAGCACTCAGGAGGCTGAGGCAGGAGGATCGTTGTGAGGCCGAGACCAGCCTGGGCTACAAAGTGAGCTCAAGGCCAGCCTGAACTGCATAGTGAGACCCTGTCTTAAAAAGACAAAAAAAAAATCTTGTCTGGAAGAGCACTTTCTGAGATCTAAGTTGCTATAACTGACATCTAATGAACATAAGATTTTTTTACATCATTAAACATTAGGCTTAATTTCTCCTTTTCCTGAGAAATTGTGAGCATCAGTCAGCATGAGTTACATTAAATGTAGAAAGGGAATAGAAATTGGTCACCTGTTTTCCTTGAAAGAATATATGTATTAGTGTATAACCTACCCACCTCCCTAAATAAAGAATGAAAACAGGAAAATACTCCTTACCTTGACTGTCTTCTTCTACAAGATTAAATCTTTATTTTTATTTTATTATTCTTTTTATTTTATTTTATTATTCTCCTTCGTTCATACATTAAAATTCATAGAAACTTTAAAATAGCATTAGTATGGGTTTGATTTGTGTTTGGGTAGTGTGCATGTTTGTACATAGAAAGAAAAAAGAACAGAGGAATTGCCAGAGAAGAGATTAATATAACACTGCTGAGGTTGTCCAGGTATAAATTTCAAATTAGGCTATAGAAAATTGCGGATATACCCATCTCCTCTACTTGAGGATGAGTTTTGGAGAGTAAAAAGCACATTAATTGTAGTAGCTCTAGGATCCTAAATTTATTCACTTATGCTCACTCCACATTTGAGGACTTGCTGTATGCCAGGAGGAGCATTAAATGTAGAAAGTTTTATGAAAATGAATAAAATGTGACCCTATCCTTAAAAGAGCTCACAGTCTAATGGGATTAAAATAATATTATATAATTTGAGCAACTATACAATTTGGAAATCACATTCGCTCCCATGATAGCCTTTGTACCTGAAGAACCATGTGAGGTTGTGTGATTATCGCCACTGTTACGGATGAGCAGAGAGAGTCTTCTGGAGTCCAGCTGTGCTGCTCCAGGTCGCTCCCCTAACCAACGGCAGACCCTGGGCTTTGGTCTTCTTATTCCAAATCTTGTGGGTAGGTAATAAAGATCGCTACTATTAATACAATGGTACTGAACGACAATTGTATCTAACAGCAGTTGTAAAAAATGTGATCTTACGGAGCTGAATTATCAGAATGGCTGGATTATTAGTTTTCCTCATTCTCTTGCTTCTCATCAAATGAAAATGTTTATAAAATGTCTCCCTAACCGTCTATCCTAAATCCATCCCATAAGTGAGTCACATGGACTCAAAGCCGAAACTCCCCCTCCGACCAAATGAATTATGAACATAGAATCTCTTAAAGATAATTCAAAATATTCACAAACCCTTGACAATTTAGGACCGCAAATCTAATTCAGTCCATTTTAATATCCAAAAAACTGTGTTTTGCGCATAAGGCGTCGGATGCGATCAAAGTCTGCTTAGTACTTGCCCTCGCGGTTCCAGTTCAAAGAATCGCTGTGCCAGAAGTTGCTTCCTGTTACAGGTCCAGGAAAATCTGATTCGTGTTAGGATCATTTCCTATACACGGAAGAGGCGGGAGAGTGCTGCTGTGATGCAGTGCAGTCTACACATCCACCGTGCCTGCCAGGCGAGATTTGTATTAAAAAGAGAAAGAAAGAATAGCACGTTATAAAGCTTTTGTGCTGCAGCTAGTGAGCGGACGGTGCTGGAATCCTATGTGTGGAAGGTGCCGGAATCCGGTGTGTACTGAAGAAATGTTACAGAGACTCATTTGAGGACATCAGAGGACCTGATAGGTGAGATAATCAGAGTAAACAATAGATCCGAGCGGTGAAAAATTGCGTGAGGAATCATCTCCTGAAGAATCACTTAGTGTTTAATTTTTAAGACTCAGCCCAGCAGCTGTGGTTTGATCACCCGTGGAGAAAGCTGTGTGGAGCTCATCTTGACTTTGGGTCTATGTTATTCTCGAACATGACCATCTGTGGTCCATGTTGGAATATAAGGTCCCCTTTCAGCCTTCTTCTTTTAAGTTCCCTGCCAGACACTGGCTTGGGGAGCTGGGGATTTAGCTCGGCAGCGCAGCGCCTGCCTGGCAAGCACGACGTCGTGAGTTCGATTCCCGGTGCCGGAAAAAAACAAAAAACAAACAAGAAAACAGACCTTGGCTTGGGAACAATAACGGTGTTTACATTGATGAGAATACTGTGCGTGGAGATGTTTGAATATCCCAGGTGGAAAACCAGCAGGATAGAGATCACAATTAGCTGTACAATGAATCCTGTTTCCTAGTTTGTCCCACAAATTTTTGGTCAGTGTTTGCCTTGGGTTAAAATTGAAAAAGAATATGTTCTTCCGTGAAGAAACCCACCACTTAATGCAGTAAGAGAGAAAAATTAATTACACGTTTGATGGAAGCGTCTCAGTTACTAGTGAGGAGGAAGGCGCTCAAATCACCTGACGCAGGCTGAAGCGTAAGATCATCACCACCCCCGCAAGTCACAGGCCCTGCGTGCTTCCTCACCATCACCTGCAGGGCCTAGAAGGGTTCCTGACACACGAAGCACAAGAAAAGACTGGTGAATAAACAAATGAAAAAAAGTGAATGAATGAATGGACATTGATGGCCGGATTTCCAAATAATCCAGGACAGGGCTATTTTATTGGCTCCAGAAAATAAACAAGTGATAAGCTAATAATAAGTAGATAAAGGGGCTGGGGGTTTAGCTCAGCGGCACAGCGCCTGCCTGGCAAACACAAGGTCATGAGTTCGATTCCCGGTCCAGGAAAAAAAAAAATAATAATAATAATAAGTAAATAAAATAAATGTTACAGGCTCTAAAGCTCAAAATGTCCAGAAAAGATCTTTTTTCTCGATTCAGGAGCTGGCGCCCTGTTATCTCAGACTACATCGCTTTCTTCACTGAATCACTTCATCATTTCGTGACGGACCGATTGCCTGACAAAGGAGGGTAAGTCCATCCCATGGCCAGAGAAAGCGAGCCTTGGGTTTCACAGGGGCTTGGCCTGCCCAGTGCGGTCTGCCGAGTCCCCGTATTATGTTGCTGGTAAGAGGATTCCTCGTGTGCCCTGATTTTTTGGACCCACATTCTGAAAGGGTCTTCTGTTTTAAGGCTCTGCTATGACATCACTCTGGCATATAGTAAGCGTGATAGCACATTTTATGGGGCTGGAAAAATAAGCAACTAAAGGAAATATTTTTCCTCTACATTTTGGTCAAATATATTTTCTAGTTAACTAAATTTAGCACATGTGATTTTCAGAAATGTATATAGACTTTCTACTTTGAGTAATTTTGATCTAATGAATGCAATTGCTCACAGAAAACCTTAGAAATTACTTGAAAATGTATTATTTCCTGCTCCAAAGATGTATTATATCCTCGGCAAAAGCCTTTACTATAGTTCTAGTTCTGGGTCACTACTCTATAATTCTATCACTATTCTATAATTCTAGTTCTAGGGCATTATTCCCAGAATGCAAACAAAGTAATTACATCTGAAAGATTTTATTGATTTTAAGATTTTTTCCCCAATCACAGATATGAGCTTAGTCTCACTTTTATTTAATGTTCATCAGAAAGGGAAGAAAATAAAATAAAATAAAAGTAAAGTAAATTCAGTGGAGGATATGTAAGGAATCAAGGGATAGGCAGCAAAGAGAACCCAAAAGTGGAGGTTGAATCAGCTGGTAGGTTTCTCTCAAGCTGGTCATAACAGGTCCCCATGCTCTTAAAGTGACCTAGTCATTTCAGAGGCAGGCAAGATACTAATGCTTTAAAAGTGCCATGGGAAACACGCCTTTATCACGCAGGTTGTTCAAAATTATATAAAAGAGTAATATTTAGCCATTGATTAAGTATTACTCAAAAACTCACACTGCAACACTTTTTATTTTGCTTCAGATTTTTAACTTTGACTTTCCTTGAAAACAGGCACTTGACAACATTCTTTTTTGTGTATCTTGCTTAAACACAGCCCCCATATAGCCTAGAAATGTAAGTCATCTGTGTGATGATTAATATAAAAATTATTCTGTATTATTTTAACATGTAATTCATTATCGATAGATGATAGAAGATAGATTAGATAGATGATAGATAGATAGATAGATAGATAGATAGATAGAAAGAATAAGATATTTTGTTGATTCATTCTTAAAAGTTAAGGAAAAAATATATTATTAAACTCAATAAGTTCAATATTACTCAGAGGTGTCAAAAATTAAATTCATATGTTTACATATAAAAAATGACATAAAAAAGTAAAAACATTCCTGTCCTAAGGGGAAAGCTGGCTTGCTGTCTTTCATCCGGCTGACCCAAGCGAAGGATCTCTGTGCCATGATCTGCACAAAGTGAATTGCTACTCCTCGCACTGATATAAATGCAGGTTTTCCTTTTGTTGCTGTTTAGCATTTAGCATTTATGAAGGATGTTTAAAGTAATCTTAAGTCACTTCAGCAGCTATGTCTGGTTTTCACTAGCCATAATCTGAGTCGTTTTAGTACGTGGAGCCCGAATCTTCAAGTCTGCCAGTCCCATTTTGCATTACAAATCATTTGTAGTTTTATAACTGTCATTTCCAAGGACATCTGGAAAAGATGGATTTATGAAAGGTTACCATGCATTCTAAGAAGGCTGAGAATTAGCATGACTTTGTAAAGGTTCTTATAAATGGAGCTGCAGCCATCACTTGCAATAAGGTGTTTTTTGCTCCTGTCAAGTATCTTTATTTAAATATTAAGGGAGAGATAATGACCTTTGGCCTTGGAGATCGGTGTGACATAGCAATGGCCCAATCTATTAGCTGTCAATGGAGTGAATCGCCCGACTCCCTCAAGCCGCTATTTGTGGACAGTGTTATAATAACCCTTCCATTAGGCATCCCCAAGGCAAATAACCTCAGCTTTAACAGAGTCAGTTTAAAACTCCTTAGAGTAACATTAAGAGACTATCTGGTTTGTGTCAGTTTAAGATCACCTTCTGTCTGCATAGGTTCAATTCTGTAAATTTTAAGTAGCCCCAGTTACTTAAGAATTATTTTATATATGCCTGCAGGTAAATACTAGACACATGCAAGGAAGAAATAATCCCCATCTTTGTCTTTGATTTCTTAACCATTGTCTTTAGAGATTAACTAAATTTATATGGGCCTGGGATTTTTTTCAAACTGACTTTTTATCTATGTGCTTATCCTTGGTTGATAAAAATTTCACAGAGTTGCTGCAGTGATATGAACAGAGATTGGAAAAATCAAATCCCCTCGCAGCACACATAAATATCACAAAGGGCAGAGACAAGACGAAGTGAAGGAGGGCGCAGGAATATGTCTCCGTGTGTGTGCTGAAAGTAACGCTTACAAGGTCCAAAACACTTGGTTTTCTCTGCCTTTTCCCTCTGCTTTTGTCCACTTATACTTTTTTGCCCCATGTAAGTTATATGGTTATGCTCAGATGAAATGCCAGCATTTGAATCACAAATGATTTCTCTGATTTCTGACTACTTAGGATCATTATTAGGCTCAGACTTGAGTGGAAATGTCGACCTGAATTCAAAAGACATCTTTATTCCATGAAACATCAAGGTCAAACTACCCTAAGAGCTTTGGAAACTTAACAGTTGTTCTTTGGCTCTAAAAATAGCCACTAAATGTATTAATACTTTGAGTATTTGGTCAGGAAATTAAGGTAATGACTCTTTAAATCCAACTTTTATGTTTGAGTATCTGAGTTCTCTATCAAAACTTCTTGGTATAAATCTAAATTACATATTTCAAAAATTCATTGGTTATTATTGATTGATTCTCAAGTACCACTTTAATTGTTCTATTTCCTTCATTTATTTGATTTTTTTTTTTTTTTTTTTTTTACCAGGGATCAAACTCATGACCTTGTGCTTGCCAGGCAGGTGCTTATGCCACTGAGCTATATCCCCAGCCTGTCTATTTCCTTCATTTAATACCAAAAAATTAATTGGCTTGTGAAAGCTTTGTTTTAGAAGCTCATGGAAAACTCAATAAACATTAATAGAGCATTCACAGTCTACACATACTTTTAAGATAAATGTACATATATTCAAATATTCTTCCCATACAGCAAAATTTCTGGTATTTTTAAAAGACTAATTTTAGAAAAATAAAGTGTATATTTAATACTTGATCCTATTTTTTGATGCCAAAACATTAAAATGTAATTAACTGTTCGCTGAATTAAGTTTTGTCCCTCCTTAGGTTAACCGTTATAAAGGAAAAGAAAGTGAAATGATACCATGGGCTAGAACACCAGTGCTCATAAACAGCACTTAGCTTTTGATTTACAATTCTCCACTTCTCGTTCCATCTCTGACATTGCATGGGAGACCACAGGGCAATATGTGCCCCGCGACATAATAATATAAGATGTAATTTAAGGGGTTCTATTGATGCTGTAAATCACAAATAGTTCTGCGGAGGCAGTTTATGAATGGTAGTAAAACACTAAGACCGGATTATATCATTAAAATTATGTACCACATGTGGATATTGTTATTTGTAATTAGAGACAAAGCATTACAAAACATACATGGAGAGGTCATTTTTCTTGGTATTTACAACTTTTTATGCAAGAAGATGTGCATTTGGGGAGTATAAGAAATTCAGAGTTGCAGAATATCTGTCATCCTAGAGAAAAGATTTATGTGTTCTGAGCGGAGGCTCTAGTAGTTAGAACAGGTTCTGATAGGTCAGACATACCTAAGCGGAGAAGTAGAGAAGACCATTTGCCACGGGTTACCAGCACGCTTGATAAGGTTTGTTAGTACTTAGTTAAAAATATAATGCTACAATGACTAACAGTAAGATGTGCTAAATATAAGTTGAAGAATGCAAAAGGTCAATCTGTGAGTGCTTTCTACATGACCATTGCAACTCTCATAGACTTATTTTTCCACTGAACTTACTGGATTTTTTGCGCATATAGCCTTTTTTTTTTTTTTTTTGGTACAGGGACTTGAACTCAGGACCTTCCACTTGCCAGGCAGGTGCTTGTGCCACTGAACTATATCCCCAGTGCACACAGCCATTCTGAAACTTTGAAATGATCTAGACTTACGCTTCTCTGGGGGGATAAAATGACAGCAGCAATCCTTCAACTGTTCTGACCATCTCTTTGATGATGAAGAGAGATTGTATCTCCTTTAACTGTACCCTTCTGTTATTGTGAGTACACTGTCCTATGGATACTGTGGAACTAAACCAGATCCCCTGTTGAATGCTGTGACAGTTCTTCCTTCTGCTTGTCAATTTGTTTGCTCAAATAAACAAAAATGAAGTAATGTATAATAGAATATTGCAAGTAGTTTCAGAATATTTTAGGTGGGTGTTTGTGCTCTTCAGCTTAATGTCCCCCAAATGAAGTCAGTCTTGATTCAAGCCTAAAATAAGTTCAGACTTGAGTAGCAGCTACCTTTCCTCCCAGACACTGAGACACAAGAAGTTTCAAACTTCCAGCATCACCATCAGTTTCCGAAAAACAGTGCCATGAAATAGGGCATTCCAGAATTGTGTGTATGGATTATCATCCGTCAGATCCGTGTCTATCACTGTAGGCCTTTTAGCGTCATATTTATCTTTCTGCAGAAAGAAATTTTTTCCAATCTCAGTATGATACATATTATTTTAAAGCGACTTACTGGGGGTAACCCTAGAATTGATTAATCTGAAGATTTAAAAAGGCAGCCATGGGGCTGGGGATTTAGCTCAGCGGCACTGCACCTGCCTGGCGAGCGCAAGGTCGTGAGTTCGATTCCCGGTACCGGAGAAAAACCAAAAAAAAAAATAAAATAAAATAAAATAAAGGCAGCCATAATGAGCTACGACAGTTTAAACGTGATGAAAAGGACTTTCTCCTGCAGGTTCCACGGGAGATTTCTGGGAGGAAGTACAGGTTTAGCAGACCCGTGAAGGTCAGTCAACACATACAGAGAAATATGTTCAGAAGGAGCTTAATGCAGACAAAGGAGCAGGGACACGGGAAATTCTGGGTGCATAAAAGAGAGGACTCTGAGGCCGTGTCACTGTGAGGCAGTGGGAAATACAGAAGCATGCAGACAAGAAAGCAATTTTGTACTAGCTTCATGACTAAAACAATCAGTATTAACAGCCTTCTAGGGTCTGGGGATTTAGCTTAGCGGCAAAGTGCCTGCCTGGCAAGCGCAAGGTTGTGAGTTCGATTCCCGGTACCAAAAAAAATTAAAAACAAAACAAAAAAAATAGCCTTCTCTCTCAATTGTTTTACACACATAATTTAAATTAATTAATTGATAATCTACCATATATATGGTCATATATCTACAAATGTTAGTTATATCCATTTATTATATATTCGTCACTTTTCAATCATTAGATATTCAATCATTAGATGACTGTTTTAAAGATTACATATTTTTCATGAGCATGATTACTTAATCATCATTTCTATTTATCCCATCCTACCCCTTCTGTCTTGTATATCATAACTTCCCTAGCATCAGCTCTATAGGAACATTATGTTTTTCTTTACAGTCAGCTATTGTGAGTAGGACTGGATTTATGCTTACACATAAAGCTTTGTTTACACTTGGAACTGTTTTCTTAATACATATTAGAAATGAAATTGGCATCAAATGTGTTAAAGACTTAAAGTTTTCTGATATATAATGTGTTATTTCCTGACATTAGTTACACTTTCCAAGTCATAGTAAAGTGTCATCTTAATATCTATTTGCTTTTTCTACTCATACTTAAATTTGTAACCACAGCAAAGATAGTATCTCACTTAACCTTATTAATAACGATTCCTTTTCCACTTCCTCACAAGGGACTCCTCTCTACTTCTAGGCCTTTCATTTGCCTATGAGAATGTTAGAATAATTACAACAGAAATAGATAAAGAAAGGCTTTTGTTTAATTTCTAAGTAAAATAATATTTTTTCCAGAAGTAAAAAGATGTGGAAAGCTAATCTATGTTGAGAGAGACAGGATCTTTTCTAAAACAATTAAAATATGAAGGGTCAAGTCTAAAAATTAAAAAAAAAAAACCCAGAGTGCAGTTAGGAAATTTCTCTTTGTATTCATCTTGCTTGGAGTTCACAGCGCTTTTGTGAGTTGATGACTTTTAAACAATTTAGGAAAATCTTGGCCCTTATTTCTCCAAATATTTATTTGGCTCTATGTCTCTCTGTGTGCTCCAATTGCACATATATTGGATCTTTTAAGTTTTCAAAGTATCTCATGCACTGTTTTCTGGGATAGTCCAGTTGGTTTTCTCCTCTCAGCTTTCAGCTTTAACATTGTTCCACTAATATGATTCTAAGTTTGCTAACACTGAACTACGTACAGCAAGCTGCTAAACCTATTTAACATGCTCCTAAAGTCAGATATCATATTTCCAGTTTACTTTCTTTTTCTTTTTCTTTCTTTCTTTCTTTCTTTCTTTCTTTCTTTCTTTCTTTTTCTTTCTTTCTTCATTTCTTCCTTCCTTCCTTTCTTCCTTCCTTCCTTCCTTCTTTCTTTTCCTTTCATTTTCTCTTCTTTTTTGAGACAGAGTCACCCTAGGTAGTTAGTTGGGCCCTGAACTCACTCTGTAGTCCAGGCTGGCCTGGAGCTCATGGCAATCTTTCTGGCTCAGCCTCCTTAGTGCTGGGATTAAGTGTGCACCACCATAACCAGCTGTATTTGCAGTTTTTATTCAGTATTTTTCAGTCTTACCCTTTATTGAGATTGTATCATTTCATCATTTTTTCCTTACTTTCCTCTATTTTCTTTGAAAAAGGATTCACAATCATTTTGGAGCTATTTTTTGTTACTTTCAACATCTGTACTATCCCAGGATTTTCTCTGATTGATATTTCAAGGAATCTCTTAATTATCAATAATATTTTCCTATTTCCTTATACATATAATATAGGGTTATATTCCAAATATTGTGCAAAATATATTATAACAACTCTGGATTATAATATTTTCCTATCAGGACTGTAAAGTTTACTTCTGGCAAGGTGTTAAATATTAGAGGATAGGGCTGGGGATTTAGCTCAGTGGCAAAAGCGCCTGCCTGGCAAGCGCAAGGTCGTGAGTTCGGTTCCCGGTACCAGAGAAAAACAAAAATAAATAAATAAATAAATAAATAAATATTAGAGGATAGTTTGGAGCTGTTAAACATTCATTTTAAGGACTGGAGATATAGCTCAGCGGCACGAGTGTCTGCCTAGTAAGCATAAGGTCTTGAGTTCGATTCCGAGTACCAAAAAAAAAAAAGGCAAAGCGTCCATTTTAGGCTTTGTTAATGTGAGTTGGATTCAGCTATGCTGTTACGCATAAAACAGATTCATCACAATTTGAGGGTGTTTTCTTAATTCTTAGGACATAGATTTTTCTCAACTAAAAGGCAAAACTAATTGGTAAAGACTCCACTTCATCTGGTAGAACTTTAATTTCTCTATAGAACTCTCTGCTCTCTGAAATGGACACCCACATTTTTCGCCTCCCTACAATTATTTTACATGGCCTTTCCCAGTCTTGCCTTGTGCATGGACACCATGGGCATTAACTCGGCCCCGAGAGGGACTTCATGCAAATTTGTTAAATAGCTGCATCTTCTGCTTACTCCTGCCTGATAACCTGTCCGCCAAACCCTGTCTTCTAGGTGGCCCCAAATTCCACTGCTTCCCAGCATAGGCATTCATAAGTTTCTGCTTGGGCTCTTGTTGCATATTTCCTGCATGTAAGAATCACAACAGGGCATTCTTTTTTTCCAAAAATGATGCCCCTACTTAGCTACCATGTTATTTACAGTAGGAGGTAAGTGTGATACCAGCTACTCTATCATGTTAGCAGTAAGGGGTCATGATATAAAATTTGAACAGACTGAATTACAAACGAAAAAGAAGTAAAAACTTGAAATTTAAAATTGGGTAGAGGGTTTATTAGTGGGTATAACTGACTTACTATCCCGTTGGTGGGAGCTGAGGGAGAAAATGCATTACAAAATGAAACAAATTATCTGCACAACTGAAATCAGAAAACCAAGCTTTAAACCATGCTGCACATTTTTTGCAATTATTTGCCAGACTTATTTTCACATTTGTAATTTTTTCAGTGATGTATGTTGATATTCCTCCTTGGGTATAATTCTGAAAAGTAAATCACAAGTTCTAGCCCAAAATAAGGTATGTGCAACTGTTTTATGCTTCCAAATGAAATAATAGTACCACTCACAGTAATACTAAAAATACAAAATGTTGAGGGATAAGTAAGACAAATACATATGAAATTTATACGCCAAACACTACTAAACAGATAAAAATTGAAGAGAATGTAAATGAAGAGCAATATGGTATTATGAATTGGAAGGCTCAGTATTGTTAAAGTAACATTTTTCTTCCAAATTGATTGATAGATCCCGGACGATCTCAGTTACAATCGCAGATGTGTTTGCAAAAATCAAAAGGCCGACTCCAAAATTCAAATGGAGATGTGGAGGACCTTGAAAAGGCAGAAAAAGTCTAGAGTTTTTCCTATAGGTTTTTGAGATTTGTTACAATGTTGTAGCAATCAAATCAACGTAATATTTACACATTTGTCAAAGAGATCAATAATACAATAGACAGCCCACTAATATACGCACAGATACATGGACGGTTGATTTCCCTCTGACATCTAAATTTCCTCATGCACAGATCTGAAGCATGTGAAAGAGCTGAACACATCAGGTATCGTCCCTAAGACACAGGGGCTGGGCATCCCAGTATGAGAGTGATCTCACGCCTCCTGTAAAGTCTCAGGTGAAGACTGTTGAGCTCCAGCTCTCGTTGTAAACATCAGCCTGTGAAAGTCATACTCTGTTGCTCTGTGCGTGACCGTGCTCCCACACAGAGCCATGTCTATCAGATTAGGAAGGGTGCTTCCTTAGTCCTGGGGGGCCAATAGCATACTTTTCTTTGCCAGTAGAAATTCTCACCAAACTGGCTGAAATACTGAAGAAAACCTTTTCTCCAGCCATAGAACTTATGTTAGCTGAGACATAAGGTCAGTAAGGATTTGCGTATGGTTCAGTGAGAGCTCCGGTCCTGTTCCTCTGACCCTGAGTACATCAGCTCTTTCTTCAGGCTGACTTTCCTCCAGATGAGAAGACAGCTGCCAGGACTTACTGCTCCTACATACTGCCTCGTTCACAAGGATCAATCACTTCACAGCAGCGTTAGACAAAATTTCTGAGGTTCCTGAGGATTGAGCCACCCTTGAACCAATAATGTTGCCAAGAAAAATCCACACACCGATGGTTTGTTGTGTACCTGGGTTATCTGATCCAATCCACATGGACAATAACACCCACATGAACTCAGGATGATATCAGTCCTATGCAGCAGGACAGTTGCTGCCTATGGGGAAGAGAAGTGGACGACAGCTCATGGTGCATCTATCCTGTTGGAGCAGGCCTGAAATCCTTCTGTCAACATTCTAACATTTAAAATATGCTTTGGTTATGTTTACAGTAACAAGGAGTTCTAATACTCTTACCTCATATCCATTTAGACAGTATTTGGAGGATAAAGGCATTTGATACAAAGAAATGGGCTGGGCGTGGTGGCACACGCCTGTAATCCCAGCACTTGGGAGGCTGAGGCAGGAGGATCGTTGTGAGTTTGAGACCAGCCTGGGCTACAAAGTGAGCTCAAGGCCAGCCTGAACGGCATAGCAAGACCCTGTCTCAGAAAAACAAAAAAATAAAAAATAAAAAATGAAAAAAATAAAGATACAAAGAAATGACTGACTTAACAAATATCCTCAGTACAGGGTCCTCACCACATGACTTCCGTTACTGGTAAATCATTATAGTAAAAATTCATAAGATGCTCGCCTATATTCTAACTGGTAATAAAATAGGGTATGAGTCAGCTACTACCTCAGAATCCTTAATACGTCTCCTAGGAATTCATCACAGAAGAGCTCTTCCACCTCCTTACCTGCTAAATGGATGTGATCTGCCTGGGAACATACAAAGTCTTATCAAAAGCTACAGTGTAAGTGTAAACAAAAACTGATGTTGCTATTAATCCATCTCAAAATCTCCCCTTGCTTCAAACACTCTTAGTTTTTGCTGCATTCTGCAGACCTCTGCACGTCCTCTTCTGTCTTTATGAAGTAAGGTTTACAAGAACACACGTGCTACTGCTCCGTGCTATCCAATGGAGAGGCGGCTTTGTAAAAACATTAGTTAGTCCTCGTCCTCCCTATTGACTGCAGTGGGCAACGTGCAACTTCTGCTCTTCCCCAAGGACGAAATATCCACGAAAGACAAACATTTTTTGATTCAACTCTGGACACAGAGAGAGCCGGACAGTGTAGCTGAAGACAGTCACTAAGTGAGTGCTTTACTCAATAGTTACCGGAAACAGGTGGAACGGAGTGGACTGATACGATCTCAAAAGCAGAGTTACTCAGACTCTCCAGCTCCCTTCTTCCCCCTCTGCATAATGAATGAAACCAGGATGGGTATTTTCATCTTGACTCCTCCCCTCTTACACTCTATTTTTCCTCCCCTAATTCTCCCTCCCCGCTTCCTTGCATTTATCGTATCATCATTGTCCCTTTCCCCCTCCTTCCTCTCCTCCTCCCACTTCTCCTCTTCCCTCTTCTCTTTTTCCTGCTCCTCCCCCTTCTCCATACATGCATACAAACACACACATAAACACACGCATGCGCACTGAAACACGTGCTCTCTGGTTCTAGAAGTGACCCAAGGGACTTCCAACCAACTACCTCTTTGTTAAATAACCTGAACCGCGTGATAAAACAAGAACTTTTAAGACTCATTACTCCAAATAAACCCAAATGTTCCGAAGCCCCAAAGAGTGGCACCCTAAGTTATCAAAGCAACGATCATTCCCCACAAACAAGTACAATAATCTGTTTGGTTGCCTGTACTGTAAAAGCCCTGCCCCTTTTGTCGCTCCTTCCTTGGGCGCCTGGCTTCCACTCCACACTAGGACTCAGCTCCCTCCTTCTGGCTCAGATACCTTGATGTGTGCTCCTAACACCTTCAATGGGGTCAGTACAACGCTTGCCAGAATCTCAGTGACTTCCGTCTTTTGAGCTCTTCCTCTTCGGCAACAACCGTTGTTCCTTGAGAGACGCTTGCTAAAAGCTCAGCAAAGGAATTAAAAGGCTCTAGCATAGGTTTCTCGTACTTAAAATTAAGCAACACTTAATCTTCGATGAAAGACATAGCGTATCAAGCAAGGCACTCAGTTAAGTAATAGAGGATACAGAACAAGCTAGGGCTGAAGATGCATTGCATCTAGCGCTCATCCATCCAGTGAAGATGTAATCTATGCATTACTCACCAATGCAATGATAGAATTTAAGCATCCGCTGCCTGATACATCCAGAAAAGACTATCACAATAATAACCGTTGACTAGGATGCTAAGAGAAATCCATAAAAGCAGGAAGATCGTGAGTGGCCTTGTTAGACAAAAGAACAGAAGAACCAGGTAGACTGACTTTATTGAGTTGGGGAATTGTACAGAAAGATAATCTGTCTACATCTCACATACACTTTCCATATTTACTGTTGAACAAATAGACGCTAAGCGCCAGAAGGAATAGAGTCTCAGATATCTCCTCTCTGCTCTTTGGAATATTAGAATGGGTTTCATGTGACTACATACTGCTTCTAACACTGTTAGAGTGACCACAAATCCTGAAAGGCTTGGAAACCTACTTGTTCCCTATAATTACATGAAATCTTTTTGAAGATATAACCATAAAAATTCAAACACTGTTTTTCTCTACTCATACACGTTACTTTCCACTTATGTAAGCAAATAAACTATAATCCTGATGGAAGTATTGTTTGCACAATTTAATTTTTTCTGAACATAGCTCTTATTGTATTATAATGCTTGAATGATTCATAGGCAGCGTTTCCCATCCACTTTTTCTGGCCTGTAAAACTTTTTGATGAAATGTTGTTATTCGTAGGTACCAGCTGTTTTGACATCAGGAGAAGCAGTACGTAAATTTTAATCCATGCTAGGAACAATAGCCTGCGGACACCTTTTTCTTATTATGTGAATCATATACTTAACCACAATGTGGTCTATTTTCTAAAATCTTCATGATCTAGAATGTTGTAATCTTGCCTTATGGTTAGCAATTAATGAAATTGGTATCTATTTACCCTGAAAGATATCGATTATGTACCCAAGAAACTTCATTGTATTATATCTTACCACTTATCCACCCATTGTCAGAATTGTGCAAGTGGAAATAACAACCACAACTTTCTGCATTCTAATCTTTCTTTTGGAAGTCAATAAAATCATTGTGTGTATTATACTTTCATGTTTTATCACTCCAAATATCACATATTTTAGTGGGAAACATTAAAACATGTTATACCTTTCTTCATTTTTTTACTTCACTCAGAATGAGATAGGTATGTGTGTTTTCCCAAGAAGAGATGTGATGATAGCTTCAAATGTTTCTTTTATGGATGATCTAATAAAGAATAATGTAAAAATAACATACTGTTATATGCAGAAGCCTTTTGAATATAGAGATCAGAGAACTTTTTATAAACTACCACATAGTCACACAATCAGATATAAAATCCATTCAGTCATTCATCTTTTCAATCTCTATGATATTAAAAAGTCTTGACTTATTTTTATTTATATTAGATTGGTTATTCCTTCCACACAGAAATTATAATGATCAGTATTATTGGTACTGACGATGGTTTTCAATATCTGTTCATGTAGTAATGGTTTTGTAAAAAAGCAATGAACCTGTATTTAAACATAGAATGCTATTGTTTATAGTTACCTGAGAGCAGTTTTGTTTTATGTTTAAAGCAGGTATGTAAAAAAAAATCCAAAATCATGGTATTAAATATTAGAAAGTCTTAGCACAGCTGAAATTCTTATTAATTGCATTATCAAGGGATAAACCTAGTCAGTACCAATTAGCAGCTTTAAACGGTTTTACATATTAGAATGCAGTATTCTATTTATCCTAGCATGTCTGGGGAACACCCAAGAATATTAAAAGATGTTTCAGAGTTTCTTAGTGATGTCGCTGCTACTATTATGCCTGTTAGCAATTTTGCAACATTCTGATAAATATTTCCCATAAATCAAAGCCAAAAGCGTGGAAGAGCAGAAGGCAGGAGAGTATATTACAGAACGCAACAATTACTTTCAGGGGGTGGGGATTTAGCTCAGCGGCACATCACCTGCCTTGCTAAGCCAAAGGTCGTGAGTTCGATTCCCACTACCAGAAAAAAAACAAAACAACAAAAAACAAAACCTAACTACTGTCAATAGTATGGGGGTATTGGATCATCCTTTCCAGCATGGCCTGTGTAATGAACCCTTGTCAGCTATGAAGCCTCATATCTGCCGGGTATCCTTTCAGATGGCAAGCCACACTCTCTACTTTTCGTGCACTCTATATACAGGCAAAATATATTACAACACCGAATAATTAGCGTTTCATGTAAAACATGCAAAGCAAATATTGGCGCACTTTAAAAGCACTTCTACAAAGATTCATGTATGTATTAAAATACATCAGTGTTTCATTTTCTTAGAAAATGACACATCACTTTGTTACCAAAAATGAAAAATAGCAACCGTTATAAATTCTACAGTTTTATTCTATTAACAATGTTTTCTTCCTCTGACCAACATTAGATAAAAATTATAGGAATGTTATTTCAAAAGTTCATATATATAATAAGCTGTTAAAGTCACAGATTTTTAACTATATTATTAATGTTAAGGTTATATAGCTGAATTAATTTTAGCTTGGCATGCCATAAGCAACTGCTATCCTGCTAGGTAGATTTTTGAATTTAGCTTGCCTTTAAACTTTAGTAATCATAAAGAATAATATAAATTGTAACTTACTGATTATGCGATTATTTCAGCAAAATAATAGTCTCTCCTTTCTTTTGCACATTTTATTTGACATATATCACAAGCAGTAAGTAACACACAAAATTTATTTCTGTGGAAAAATAGATAATTTTTTAAATAAAAATGGTAGTGCAGGAATAGGAGAGGTAGTTGTGAAAACTGAAAAGTCTTTAATTGTACTCTTTTTAAGCCCGTTACACAATGTAGGAAGATGACATTTTAAAGAGGACTTCATCAGTAGAAAACAATACAAATTATCTAATTATATAGAAATACACATATAAATCCCTTACAAGATGATAAAAAGTTCCCTTTTCTATATAAGGCAGTAGACAGTATTACTTATCCTCAAATAGGTAGACTCCTGGGAAGATTTTTTAAAATCAAAGTACTTGTTTTCTGATAATTTTGGATACATATCAAATTCTCTATGACATGCATAGTGAAAAATGTGGCACAGAAACTTTTTAAGAAGGCTATTTTTCTCAATTTTTGAATAGCTTTTTTGTTTTGAAATTAAAAATCATACAAATAATAGATTACATGTATATTGGCAAATAATGATGACTCCAAATGTGTTTAGTAATTATTAAATACATGTAATTTAAATATTCACACACTTAATGTATTCACACACTGACTCAAACTCACATCTTATACTTGTCAGTATACAGGGCGCTGGAGGGGCGCATGATGTTATTCCACGGAGCACACATAGACCAGACCGTTATCAGTACTGAAGCAAAATTCAGTCCTTTGGGCATTTTCAAACTACCCAGATGGCTGACCAAGTGCTGATATCCCAGCAAAATGATGCACTGATTCTAGTTTTGATCCACACCTTACATATCATAAGACCAGTAAATACCATCCTAGAGACATTACACAACATACTAGTGCGTTCCTTCAAACCCTTCTCTTCCATTTTGAGATATATAATACGTTACTGTTAATTATGTTCACCCTGCTTTAAATATTGTGTGTCAATAGAAAAGAAAAAACAGTGCACCATTTACTTATGACTTATAATTATTTAATCTCACAGCATTAGGTCAATAAAAAGTATTTTATGATAACGTAAAGTATAAGAAAATTTTAAAGGCACCCAGTCCAACAAAACCAAAAAAAAAAAAAAAAAAAAGAATGCATCTTTTTAAAACCTGTGAAATCTAAATTTTCTCCTGACACTATGGTAAATTAGACAGAATCAAGAAATTTGCTGTATCTATTTTTAAGTAAGAAGTATGAAGTATTTTGTGTACAGTCATGTGAGTAGAAAATAGTAAGTTAAAAAAGGAGAGGAAGACGACTTTTCAAATTCCCTGGCTCATCTGGCTATTATTGATAGCTTTTTTTTTAACCTATATGAAGAGATGGTCACTGACATGACAATACACTGAGGAAATACGATCTGTACGTGTGTTCTCCAAGGGCCGGGGATATAGCTCAGTGGCACAACACCTGCCTGGCAAGTGCCAGGTCCTGAGTTCGATTTCTGGCTCAAAAAAGTATATTCTCCAATTGAAATAGGAAAGACACTAAAATGGAAAGAAAAGACACTAAGGACACTTTGGAAGAAAAGATGCTAAAATAATCTTCCTTACTTTAGAATAACAAGGAGATGGAAAAGGCTGATTAATCCAAATCCACAGAAAAGTAATCAACACGCTATCATAGAAAAAGATTATGTGGGACATTATCCTGGGAGAAGGTAAAAAAGGGAAAAAGAAAAAATATATATTTATACCCAAGATAGTGAAGATAGTTATACATCTAGTTTTTCTTAGTTCAAGAAAGATTTGTGCTAATATTGCTTGAACACGATATGCCTATATCTTGTACTCTGAATAACTGCTATGAAGACAACAACATGAAAATATTAATTATTGTAACTCTCCTACTAACCTGTTTTGAGAGTGTTTTATTATTTTTATTTTTTGCTTTTAAAATAAAAAACATTTATGTTACAATTATGCATTAATTCTTTGAACAAGGCTTCATTAATTGTATTGTAATACCATGACAATTAATGTTTTTATGACAAAATTCTTTGATATACTATTTGATTCTCTTATTGTTATGTTTCACTTCTGCAAAAATATTCCACCTATTCATCAGTTTTCCTAAGGGCACCTCTTGATTCTTACTCAAATAATTTGCTTTGAATTTACACTATTTTTACTTTGAAATATATTTGCATGATTCCAAAATGTTACTATCAAATGTATGCAGCATGTATTAAGCAGAGAGAACTGACCCGTAACTATATAACACACGGTAGGCATGAATTGCTGGTTGAGGAGTGGATGTCCAAAAGTGGGCTCCTTTATCAGTGAACAATATTTTAGTAAATAATTTGCATGTGGTGGAGGGTAGAGCTGCGGTACAAATATGATAATCTAGCATTTGATATGCTTTTACTTTTCTACCCGGTCTCAACAGCAGTAGGATCAGATAATGCATTCAGATAAATAAAGTTCTTCTTTTCTCATTATATATAACGTTAGATAGACACCCATCTTCTGATAGATAAACAGTTGGCTCATCACCTAGGGAAAGTTCAGACCTGATGGAGGAGGTTTCACCTGGGGTCCAAGGAGACACTTGGGAGGTGCCTATAGCCTTCAGATGCACGCAAATTACTGCCCACAAATACATGGCTACATTTTTTGTTTTTTAGGGAAAGGGTCTATAGTTTTCAGGAGATCCTCAAGGGATCCATGCCATGACAAGTTAAAACTGCTGTCTACTTGATTTTTAACATATTGCTGTTGCTTGGAACACAGAACTTCTCTATCTTTAAAAATCCATTACCCATTTTACAATTCCCTGACATTTTGTAATCTGAAGGAAGCAGCAAATATTAGTCTTTTCTCCAAATTTCTTATGTCCTAGCTCTACTACCCTGTACCAGGTCTGTACGGCAGCCTTAGATAGAATTAAAAGTCCTGCAGAATAATCACAGCAACAGTAATAATAGGTAAAATGAAAATAGAGAACATCTTCTATCTAGAATGGTGCATTTTCCGTGGGCCCCCTATGTATTCTTTCTCCATAATTTGCGAAGTTGAGTCAAATTATCAACTTAGTGGAATTTTGCCACATTGTTTAAAGTCTATAATGTCCTCTTGAAAAGTTATTGAGAAAATGTACCCAATTGCTGTATTTCAGATAGAATATTTCACATGAACGCATCTATCCATTTACAATGACAGTTTTAAAAGTTAATTTTTTTGTCAAACTACTAAATTATTTTAATTCTCCAAAATCTGAGCACACCTGGTAGCTAAACATGAGATGACCATTCTACCATAGGATTTAGAAGTTCTCCACTTCCACCACCATTTAAATCTCAGATTTTGGGACAACCTATTTTCTATGTAAGAACCACTTAGGACCCTCTCAAAAAATTCATCCCAAAGTTGAACATTTTTGAGAGGTTCCATCTCAGTCAAATCAGTAACATATTTTAATTTTTTAAAATCTACTACACAAAATATTTCATTTCTACAACATGTCGCCCTAGTTTTCAAGTCAGCTTTTTGCTGACTTTATCTTTCAGAACTCTTCAGCAGGCATCCTCTGTTGGGTGACCGAATCTTTCTCATGAGTGTCTCATGAAAATAACTCCCTAACTTCTCATTTAGATCATTTTGCTGATATTATTCTTCTCTATTACTTCCCTTTCACCCAGCTTCTGCCTTCAAGAGATAGGCTGAATTCTGCTTTTCTCCTAGACTTGCTCATTCATTTTCATTTTGGCTGTATTTAATCCACTTTATGCTTATGCCTATACTCCAATTCTACATGTTTTCTACCCTTTTTTGTTGTTTCTCATGTGGGAAGCACACCCCTGCTGAGAAGTAAACTCGTGTCTTTCTCATCTGTTCAATATTTTCAAAGCCCCACTGCAGTTCTAAGTATCCCTTCACAAGTACCAATTGTTTAGAAGATCATTTATTGAGGTCCAGCACACAGTAGCATGCCTGGTAACCCAATTCCCACACCAAAACAAGCTCAAAACATCTGAGCATTACAGACAAAAGTATTTGGAATAAATGGTGCTGCAAATCCTTAGGGGAATAGGTCTTTATCCTCCATTTAGAGCTGAACAGGACACAGTCTCTGTTATGGTTTTCAGTTGTCAATCCAATTTGCAACATTTTGTCAATTTAGAACAAAACTGTATTAATAACTGGTCTGTATCAAATATTGCATATAACAATAAATGTTAAAATACCTGACAAATTTTCCTAGCAGGGGAACTTTTTATATTTTATTTACTAAAAGTGATTACCCAACAGAATGTAATTTCTGATACTGATTAGATAATCAGAAGAATGAAACAAATCAAAGAATAAATATTGCCCATACTATATACTTGTGTCTGGGTATAGTTTTTGTGAAATGATAAATGTAGACCATTTTCTGGAAGAAATTATTCTTGCTTGTAATTCTGAATAAAATATAGAGATAAATATGCCAGGATGATTTTACAATTAGTATAACTAATCTGAATAAAGGAATTTGAATCCAATTTTAGTAACCAATGTTTTTATAAATTTTCTGTGTTCTATTGTAAATAAATCCTGTTTATGATAGATTCACATTTCAATTACAAATGACAGATAATCTATTTTTTAATTATTTCCTCTTTAAGACTTAAACTTTGGATATGTCCATCAGACAATGG
Organism: Chinchilla lanigera; assembly: GCF_000276665.1. NCBI lineage: Eukaryota > Metazoa > Chordata > Mammalia > Rodentia > Chinchillidae > Chinchilla > Chinchilla lanigera. The sequence continues at coordinate 21,751,596 of NW_004955432.1, forward strand.
AAAAAGGCAATGACCACCATATCTGCTGATCTTGATTCTTGAAAAACTCGTGTGGTAGGAGGTGAATAGCAGAATACAGACATGAGTGACAAAGAGAAACATATGGTTCAAGCAGCTTTATCTTACAGGGTGCTCCGCTATGAGCTATCACATGGTTTCATTAGAAACACCGATAGAGACACTTCATACGCTGCACCTCTGTCCAGAAAAACAAAATGTAGACATGGACTCTGTAGAAAAAGAGGAAAACATCAAACTTAGCCCTCCGTAACTCTTCAACACCATTTTTCTTCTTCCTGTGAGTTCTTCTGCTGCTTCTAATGAGCGTTTTGTGAACAACATAGTCTTGTAAGGGAAACGAAGCCAAAGCAATATATAAAACACAAAACGTAGTTGAGTGGCACCAGTACAGCACTGCTTCCTCGTTGACGAATGAGCCTTTGACACCTTATGATTCATCGCCATCCTCTGAGCTAACGCTGCTTCTCCTACTGCTGGATTTAGAAACTGCAGGGGAAGCAGCAGACAGCAGCGGATCTGTTCCAAACGGGGACACCGTGTCGTTCAGCAGCAAGCCTTCCAATCTTTGCTCCTCTTTCAGAGCAGCACTAAACGATAAATCTGTGAAGTGTGACAGGGGGTCAGAGAAGGCCATGGCTTGATCACAGAGCTTGGGGCTCGGCTCCCGGGAAAGAGTCAGCTGGCGGCAATAGTCTACCGAATTCTGCTCAGGAGTCTGCTGTTTGGTGCGGTGGGCACCTAAATCAACCGTGCCAAGGGAAGCCAGGGATGGCAGGCCGTGGGCACGAGCCTGAATTTCTAGTTCCTGCAATTTCAAACAACAATCATTAAATGATGCCTTGGAAAGCGGACATAACTTGAGAAAGTAAACCAGAAGTAGAACCAAAATCTTAACAGCAAAGTGAAGAGTAGTACAAATTATAAGTATTCTTTGCAGATAATAGAACTTGGTGTTGAGTGACTCAGAGAAAATTACCCATAGTTTTTAAAATTCTCTTCTAATTGTTCTGTAAAGGAATTCATGACATATTACAGTCCCATACTGGCTCAGACTACACGATAGCCATTTGGAAACAGTGGAAACTCTTCCATTTATTCTTCCCGATAATTTCTCACCATAATTCTGGGCCATTTCATGGAAACAGAGCAAATGCTCTACCCGGCTATGAGCATGCTCACATTAAAAACGAAAGTAATAAAAGCCCATACTTTCCTATTTTGTGTTGTTTGAACAGATGTGAAGTGACTTAATGTAAACTGGTATGATGTGCCTTCAGCAATGAAATCCATAGCAATATTACTCAAATGAAAGAGAATGAAGAATTTAGTGTCCAGTATCACCTAGACAAACAAATAGTCTACTTGATACGGGGGTTTCGGGGGCAAGATAGTATCGTGTGTATTTATGAAATGAGCTTTATTTTCTGCACTTTGTAACCAGTTCTCTTCATTCAGTTAAGTCATCCTGATCCTGAATTTTCAATCAAAACCTATCGAAACAACCCAACTAGTGAACTTTTAAAAGGCAGCAGAATTATTTTTCAGTAGAAAAATTAATCGTTACTAAGGAAAAAAGTTGCACCAATGAGCAAAACTAATGCTAAGTAAGTCATCCCTTGGCTCCCCTGGCCCTGGCAACGTTCTTATAAAAACCTGAATCCGGAGCAGAAGTCGCTTGTTAGCCTGCTCTAACGCCTTCTGCCTGTGCTCCAGCTCTCGGGCCCGCTGCCGCTCCTTCTGCAGCCACTTGATGTACTCCACCGACGCTTTCAAAATGGTGCCTTTGTTCCAGCGCGCATCGCTGTAGAATGGAGAGATAACCTCCTCACAATCGTGCGTGTCAGCAGAATTCATAAGGATGTACAAAATCTTTTACATTAATATGAAATAATGATTTACATGACTATTATTCACTCTTAGATATTATTGCTTCTGAATAGAAATTTTAATAGAATAGTTAAGAAGCCCTTATATAGTAAAATTAATCCCAGAATGAAAATAAGTGTCAAAAGAAAGTAATAAAGTGACTTTTTGTGAGAGAGCTAAATGCAATATCATGATTCTACCATTACAGTTTTTATATTTTTACTGAAAATTGCTTTTATTATTAACTCCAAGATTAAAATCTATGTGCCGTATTTCTGCATTAATGAACTAGGAAATGTACATTACTGATGACTTAGGCCTAAATTTTTAAATATTATTTCAAATGTATCAATCCTTAGACCTACTTCCTAATAAAGTTGCTTTTGTTTCTAAGAAAAAAAAAATAAATTCCTGAATGGTGATCCTGAATGACTGTAAAACACATCAGTTTGGTAGCATCGCTTTGACCAACTCTTCTACACAAACAGCACCAATAGTTTAAAAAAAAAAGCTGGATGTGGATATTTATTTAAAATAAGTCTAAGGTAGGCAACGACAATTAAAACAAAACTGGATAACCTTTTAGGTTATAGCACACAAAAATATTTTACTACACCACTTGATACAGAAGAAATTATAGAGATGGAATTGTGGAACAGGCTACTGAATCTAATATCTAAAAATACACATGAAAGAATGTTTGTTGTATGAGAACTGTCAGTCTGTGTTGAAAATAAGTCCAAACTGATAACTAAACATTAGTAAGAGTGGTTAAATAACCTGGTAGAAATTTCAAATTAGAGTCATGAGATGTGTTGAATACAGCATAGAGTAAACATGTAGGGGAATTATATATTTTCCAAATTATAATTTTAGTTTACATTGATCTATGTAAAATATATTACATATATATATATTTATATGTTTGGTTTTGTGGTCTACAGAGAATATATTGAACTTAAAATGCATTTATTAAGTGTTATAAGTAGGAAATCAGAACTTATGAAATATCTGATCTGAATGTCTCATTGGAAGCGCAGGTCAGCTAACAAGGTCAGTAACGGCACCAAACTAAAAGAGTGCCCATTCTCCTACGTCCAGGAAAAATGTTGATTAGGTTCTGGGAAAGACACATGCTACTAACATGCACAGAACCACCGTTCATGTTTTTGTTAGGTTTGAAAATGCTTTATCAGTTTTCTAGGCCTGAAGTGGCTCTTGGTCTTACTGTGCTCACAGGGACGTGTCTCACGTTGGGATGGGTATGAAAGCACCTACGACAGAGACGTAGCGGCCTTGCAAGCTAAGATTAAGCAGCAGCAGTAGCCTTATGGACTCTTGACTTTGTTTCGTTTCTCTCTCTTTTTTTGTTTGTTTGTTTGTTTTTCTCCGGTACCGGGAACCGAACTCACGACCTTGCGCTTGCCAGGCAGGCGCTTTGCCGCTGCCCAGCCCCTCGTTTCTCCTCGTGAGAGAAAAACCTGAAGTAGGAGGACTGAGATGAAAAGGATAACCCAGCCAGTTTCGAAGTTTAGAGTACTGTTCACTTGGATCTAAAACAGACCTTCACAAGAGTTACAGAAAACACGTAACATCTTCCCTCTCTCCTGATGCCATTTGTACTAAGTTTTCAAAAATTCAGTCTATTTCAAAACCATCCAAAAATATGAGATTGTCTTCTTGGAATATTTTAGGGGTTTTTTCATATATTAGGCAGATTTTCCCTCTCTCCCAAGATAATTTCCAGGAACTTAGCATTAACAATATTAAAAAATAATATGATGTTACTCTATAAACACTGAAAACTCACAAACTCATGGCTGAGGAAAGGATGTGGATATTGGCCTTTCATTCTCTGTAAAATAATTCTCTTTAAAGGAGGGGCCGGTTACCAGTTTAACTGAATTTAGGCTCAAAGCCAGTAAGAGCAATGTGTAAATTGCAGTAGACGTGCCAACAGGTAAAACTGTGGAAAATGCATAGCTTGTTGTCATCTTTACCATATGCCCATTCAAACACCTTACCTTTTCAATTAAAAAATGTAGAAAACAATATCTAAACTATAACTAGCTCAACCTACCTTTGTTCTTTATTTTCCTTTCTAAATCCCCCATATTGACCTGTAAAGATGTACAGATTTCTGTTTTTGAAATGTTTTTGAAAAATAAAAATGTCAGCTTCAATGAATTCAGCGTATTCAGCTATTAGCTTTGACTTCTTGCCCCAAAGTCTGTTCAATCATGAACTGGAAAGGTCCTCAGAGTTGAACCGCTCCACGGTTCCTACCACTCGCCCCAGAACATATGGTGTTTATAAGGTAAACGTGGGTTGCCTCGCTCAGTTCAGTGCTTTGTCTGCAAACCTGTGCCTTTCTTCCCTGTTCAAACGCATCTGTCATAAGAAGCATGTTTTATACTGTAATTCTGTGCGTTCTTAGCCCCTAAAACTGCAACAAAGTTTTCATGAGGTATGAATATTCTCCTGTGTGTAATATGCAATACTCTGATATCTTCAGTGCTACCCATTGTTGTTTAAAAATGCTGAATCTGTTCCATTGGGTTGGTTTCATGATCCATTTGGTTGATTTCATGATCCATTAATGGCACATAATTTGAAAAACTTCATAGTAGAAGGTTTTATAAGCTGATGTGTATTTTATTATTTTTTAAAGAACTGTTCTCAGTCATTTTAATGGTTGTAAAAGCCACTCAACATATTAATCTGAAATTTCTTATAAGTCCAACTGAAATCTTATCTGATCATTCTTAATTTTCAGGTCCACTTTTCATTAGTTTCACCATTGCATAATATAGCGATGCTATTTCTTCCTCTTCCTGCGTTCAAACTGAAACTTGCCTTTGTTCTATTATCCCCATATACTTTTCCTAGTATTTTTTTCCTGAATCTTTTAGATTATCCACGGTAGCATCTAAAAATTTGACAAGCGAATGCAGAATAATGCTATACAATAGATGTTTAAATTTTAGGTCAGTGCACCTAGACCCTACTTCTTAGGTCAAGTCTGTTTTAAGATGCTAATTCTAGGCTCCACCATGGTATTCTTGTTGCTGAACCCTGAGGGACACTGCAGTAGCAAGCACGATCACACCCACCAAGAATAAAATATATCAGCATGCAATTAATATTTAGACATTCGGAACATCACACTTCAGTAACTTTCTCTACCTATGTTCTGCAGATTGATGTACATATAGATGTACTTAACATCTAATTAATATATTTCCAACAGATGGTAATAAACGGGATTTGCCCATATATAACACGATAGAGCTCCAACAAGTAAAAGCCCTCCTTTCTGAGATCCATGCAGAAGAAAAACTGAACAAGAATGTGCACGGTGAAGCTTCTCTGATTATGCTTTTTCAGATATGATTCTGTGATAAGCTGATTTTCCATATTCTACACCAGGAGTGGCCAAACGGTAGCCCATAGTCTATTGCTGTCAATAAACTGGATACAGTCGTGCTGCTTCGCTACACATTGTCTGGCTGCTTTTGGGGTTAAATAACTGTAACAGAGACGGTTTGGGCCACGAAGCTGGGACAGCTGCACTCTGGCTGTTTACAGGAAAAGTTTGTCGTTGCCTGTACCCGACAATGACTTAAGCTAGAAAGGTACGTTTAGATAATCAAAGCTTCTATAAAAATGTACAGTAATACAACCCCTCATTAAATCCTTATCATTTGTATTTTCATATACACTGTTGATTTTATATTTCTAAAAATCCATTTTATAGGGAAGGTTTGTATTATGTTCAGTGAATGAAGAGTCCTCCGCTTAGATACTTTAAAAGATTTGAATGATGACTAAAAGAGCTGAAGCCAGGACTGAGCTACTCAGATTTTCCATCCTGCACCCTTCTGCCATCCTGTGCTAGGTGCTCTTACCATATGCTTATGAGGATGTTACACTCTGTTCTATCACATATTACTTAATTGTCTAAGTTAATCAGAACAGCTGGATTTAGGGGAAAAGCATTCTCAATTCTCATTAAACATTATTGTTGGATAATGAACAGTTGCCAGTATTTGGAGAGATCTTTCCCAAATCCTTAATAATGTCACAGCCCATGTTTTCATGTTTTGGTATAAATATTCAGCACTCTAAGTGGACACTGTGATTAATTAACTAGTTCCTGAGATTTACAGCCTCAAAGCGCTTGACTGTGTGTATTTGCCACAAAAACCTGATTGACATCAATTCATAATCCTATTTATTACATATTTGTAATTCTCCAGAATTTGGGGAGCACTGAAAATTCGACAGCTCTATTTTCAAGTTCACATAATCTTAGATTGCAGGAAATATCACAATCACAACTGAAGGATCCCAGTTAACATTATAAATAGCTGTTGGCAGTACCGCTAAATTTCCCTATGTTGTTACTATAAAATAAACCCACTACGAATTGAAGAGAAATTACTTACTTATTTTCTGTGCTCGGAGGAACAACTCTAGGAATAGCCTTGATGCTTGCTTACTATTGCCCTGGGACAGATCTTTCCAGTGAGACCAACAATAGACTTATCTTTGTCATGAGCCACTTAGGTTCCTAATCATTGGCTGCTTCCTTCCCTCTTCCCTCCCACCCATTTTTGGGGGTATTGAAACCGTAACGTTATTACAGAAATGACTTTGAACTCACGGATCATTAGACTTTGGAATAAGAGTGCCAAGCTCCTTGATTCGGTAATTAATATTATACCTTCTTCTTCTTTCAACTATTAGAGAAGAAATATTATTGATTACTCTCATTAAATTTCAGTTCAGCTTTTGTCAGCTATAAACTTTCTTAATAGTCTTTTAAACCAATGCACAAAAATATTTCCATTTAGTAAAAAAAAAAAGAATTCCTTAATTATAAAATAACAATTAAAAAGTATGTTTGTGTTAGTCAGCTTTGCAATGCTAGCAAAATACCTGAGACAATCAGCTTAAAGGAGGAAAGGTTTATTTAGGCTTAAGGTTTTAGAGGTTTCGGTCCATGGTTAGCTTGCTTTTCAGCCCTTAGCAAGAAATGTCCCTGTGAAGGACATGGTGGGGGAAAGCTACAGGGAAGGAGGGAGAGACAGAGAGATGGAGACAGAGACAGAGATGGAGACAGAGGCAGACACAGTGATGCAGAGAGGAGCAGGCCTGGCACAAGATATGGAAACTGTAGTCCCTGAGTTCATGCTGCCATGACTCACACCCTTCAACTGGACCTCATCTAAGTTTCTGCCACCTCCCAAAAATTCCATAGAAGTATGAATTTATCAATGATGAAATAAGAGTCTTCACGATTGAAAAGCCACATGTCTGAAAGCCTGAGTGCACTGGGGGACATTTTAGATCTAAACCATAACAATGTTACTCTAAAAACAAAAATTGCAATATTAAAATTATGACTATGTGAGTTACAATACTTAAAAATATTTTGTCTCAGTCTCAAAACAACGTTCTCCATTCTTTTGATTGCTACACTTACACTGATAAATACATGTGCAGGTGTACATATATAGCATGTTTATTCTGTTTGTCGTTTCATACAGCTATACTTTGTCAGTCCATCAGGACTATAACATTTTAAGATCATACCGCATGCTTTACTCTTTCATGTGTTCTCCTCCGTGTTTAGCACATTACAGGTGTTGTGCCCAATTATACACTACCACCTTGAGGGAAGGTGTCGCCCCTTCCTCACTTTTGTATCTCCAGAGAGTTTGGTCTACACAGGCGGTGCTAAATAAATGTATGTTGATTAGACTATCTGCTTATCTTTCTGGTTTAAAGTTTTCAATAATCTATAGATTAGCAGTTTTTAAACTTTGGCATGTTTCAGACACACAGGGAAGGACTGTTAAATAGATCTATACTTCACATTGGGGCTGGGGATTTAGCTCAGCGGCACAGAGCCTGCCCGGCAAGCATAAGGTTGTGAGTTCGAATCCTCGTACCAGAAAAAAATAAATAAATAAAAAATCTATATCCCACATCTAGAGATTCTGATTTTAGCACATCTGCGGTGATGGTTAGTCATAAGCCTTTCTGACAAACGCCCAGGTGATTCTGACCCTCTGTGTACAGGCTCGATGGTTTGAGAAATGCTGAAGAAGGTTCTTATGTAGACCCTGTCCTTGCTGTACACTCATACATTCACACCACAGCACTTTCATGTATGTAGTAAGTACTCAGTGAGTGTCAGGTGTCTGACATACTGCCTTGTCTCCCAAGAGAGAATCACGGCCCCAGGCTTGCTCACAGGAAGGCAGGAAGACACTAAAGGGCAGGTATTTGCAGAAATGTGTATGCAGCCTAAGCGTACAGGCCGAGGTGTTCACACTCACGTATGAGGCCACTGGCAGCACAGACTGGAATAGACACTGAGGAGAGAAAGAGAGTAATCTGCAAGCCGAGAGTGGCACTGCCCTGCCCTGACATTCCCACCCAGAAGCCGGGCAACCTGAGGACTCTAAATTCACTACTAACCTTGTGAAGTCTTCTAAGAAGGACGGGCCATATGTAATTTAGCACGGTTTAGTTTAATTTATACCTCTTACATATTTATCCATCCAGTAAGTGGGACCTGCTTTGTACTTCTGCATGCTCTCACAAGATCTATGTTTTCAAAAACTTCTAAATTCATTATACTTAACACTTATGATAGCTTTTCATGTTGATTTTTCCCTCAAAAGGGAGATCATTTAGCAAGACAATCCAGATTAGACAACACTTCAGTTAAGGTACATACCAGACACCTACAATACCCTACAATAGATGACTTATTGTCTAAGCTGCAAGCAGAGGAAAGAAGGGGAAAGACAGCAAGAATTAGCAGATTTACAGCGATCATCCCTCAAGGTGCACCAATTCCTTCCACCAACCATGAGCTCTCCCCAGTCACAGGCAACTTGTCCAAAATCTGGACCAAAGTTTTCTGCTCCATGATTGAGGTCTATGGAAGTCAAATCATTTCCCCGAGGCCTGTTAGAAACCCGTGTGTCCTCCCCGCCTCAGGACCACCCAGTCAGCCAGCACTCATCACTCTGCGAGGTGCGTTATGCAAAGGCACTGCAGTCACAGCTACATTCAGAGTCAGTTTCTGCTCATGGCAGGCAGGAAGTTACTGATTCATTCAGGAGGTTGACATTTTATTTATTTTGCTTCTGTTTTACTCTTCCCCCAGTTTTTGATTTGGCTTTTAGAACAAAGACCCTGCTTTCTCAGTCAGTCACACTCTCCTGAGAGAGTCACACACTTAAGACCCAACCAAGCACTCTAAAGGCCAGCCCTGCTGCTAATTACTTCACATTTCCCATCTCAGGTGACCTGTTATCAGAGTCGAACTGACCCAGAGGCAAGCATGGCAAGCCTTTTTCCCAGAGGTGGAATTCCACATCACAACACGGGAAACGCCTTTCAGATAAAGTATCACTAGGAGGGGAGGAGCAAACTGACACAGAAGAGCGAGAGCCTGGGCTTGTGTCTCTGACTGTTACAATGGCACGCTATTAACATGACTTCTCAAGTCACTTTTTCTCTTTACAGCTTTGAATCACTGGCTCACAGCGCAGTTCAGGTGTCACCACATGCACTCATCTCGGTCAAACGCAGCCTCCTGGAGGACCAGTGGTCAAGGAGAGACGCTTTGCTTTGTGGAAGATATATACCTGTCTTTGTGATGCTGAACATTCCCATGGGTTGCGGTTTCCAAAACGGCTTGCGCTAGCAGCTTGGGCCATCTCTAAGTACTTATGGCGCGATAATAAGAGACCATAACATTTCATCTCGGTGCATTCCCTGCTGTACTGGTTTCATTTGGAAAAACAGAAAAATATACTCACTGAGATTGTGATTGTCCTTTTTCTGCCTCTCTTTTGCCAACGCTCTGGTGTCGGTTTCTGATCAGAAGAAAAATAATTGAAACAGTGCTTAGTTTTACTCTAAGAAAATTTCCAGGCAAAATGATTCAGAAGTGCTAGGTGAAAATACAAGATCACTTGCTCCAAAATGGTGCAATAATGGTTTTCATGCAAATATTTGGAAATTTGGAACGAGAAACTCTTTAGTAAAAGGCAATGGCAAAGCCTTTAGACTCTGGGGTAGGAAAAACTGGATTTGTTTTCTGGCTATTCAGGTAGTAGCTGTGATCAATTACCAGATTTCTCTGTCTCAGGCTGTCCATCTGTAAAATGAATATAAAATACCCACCTGATTGTCACTGTGATGATTATAAAAGAGGCGTGACACACAGAAAGTATTAAATTATTCAGTCATTGCCATTGTTATTTTCAGACTTTTGAGATTCAGAAAGAAATTATTCTGACCTAAAATCTTCATAAATAGTTATGATTTCCACACCCCATGAGTTGGAACTAACTACATTTCATAGGTATTCCCATCAAGTAATGCCCCCCTCCCTCCCACCTGCTACACCGCCTTTGTGCTAAGTGGTTGAGTTTGGGCTCATCAACTGTTACGGCGGCCGAGACCCCTCATCTCCTGGCGTCCATACCCTCGGCAGTTCTTTCCAAAAAGGAATGAGGCTGAGCCATGAAATGAACACCCTGTTGTGGAAACGAGGACTGTGGCTTCCAGGGTAAGGTCACAGTGGGGATTTTCAGCTTCCACTTTGGTACCTCTTGGTTGAACAGTTTTCATATCTTCAGGACACGTAAATGACACGGAGAGGCCCTCACAGTTCAGAACCAAGGCCGCTGGTCCACAAGCAGCACTAATTCGCAAGAACTGTGGAGGAGCCACCTTGGGAGCGTGTTCTCCAGCCACCTGCGGAGTGTCAGCCTGTGCACATCTGCCTGGCATCTGGACAAAAGCCCTCCGAGAAACTCAATATCGGAACAAATTTGCTAGGACCTCTCTGGGCTCCTGATAGAGACCGGAGGAGATCATAAATGTTTCTCTCAGGAGAGTATGTTTTGGAGTTAACTTGTGATTGTATACAAAAGGTAATTACGACAGAGTTCTTAGAATTTGTAGTTTTAAAAATAGGTAATAAAGTAATACATGGTATTTAAATGTATTTATTTAAAACTACAGCCATGAGTTCTAATCCAGAGGCCATACTTTCACCACATACATATTTTGAGTTAGCGAGCTCCGTGAATGGCATGCACTGTATTTTCTTAAAATGTTACTATTAACTAGCAGTTTTTCAGCTATGACCTAAAAACTTGTCATAAAAATTTCAAATGCGTTTTATTTTATTCTTATAAAAGATCTGACACTGGAGTAGTAAATCAGGAACTCATGAATTCATGTTGTACTCTAATCAACTGTGTGACTTTGGCAAAATAGTTCTTCAAACCACTGAAGAATTTGACAAAACTTTGATAATTCCTTTGATTTGTAATAATTTTGAAATGAATTATTGAAAACCGAGTTTATTTTGCTCAACTGAGGGTTAATCCAAGTCTATCATGAAATCAGTGAAACAATTTTATCTATTTGTGGTTTCTAGATTGACCAGTTTTTATTTGTTTGTTTGTTTGTTTGTTTTTGTTTTTTTTTTTGGTACGAGGAATCCAACTCAGGACCTTGCACTTGCCAGGCAGGCGCTTATGCCACTGAGCTATATTCCCGGCAAAAAAAAAATTTTAAAAGGAAAAACTATAAACTTTTCTTTACATCTAATCCTATAAAGAATAATTTTCCTAATTAATTGTCACTCTGCAACCATAGTAATATCTGATAGAAAAATGGACTTATGCAAAGTAAAGCTATGTTTATGTATCTCTCTGAAGACTATATGTGTCCTTCTTAAAACAATGAATCAATTCAGTCAAACTGCAAGTTATATTAACCCACCATCTAGTTATCATGAAAAAGTGATAGATTTGTTTTCTGAAATTCTCCCTTCATTTTGATAATATTTTTTAAAACATTCTGTCCACCTTAATACTTATCACTTATATCTTAGGTAGTTGCTAAAAATTTTAAAAGGTAAAACTACAACAGCAACATTACCTGTAATTTCTTTTTTCATTGGTAGACTAATTGGACAGGAAGCACTTGTAAGCCCCATGTTAACTGGTGAAATTTCCTGCTCACCACTGTATACATCCAAAATACTTCCTGATAACTGGAGGGGAAAAAGGAAGAAAAGATCAGTTAAACCTTCTACTCACATAATATCTTTACTTGCAGGAATTAAATTTATCATCTTGTCAGTAATAATAATGATAATGTATAGCATTTTAATTTTAAACGAGATGAGTATGCATTGACTACTTCTAATTACACTACACAATGCTTGTGAATAAGGTAGTCTGAGAAAAGCTATTTGTATTTAACTAAAAAGAGAAATCACTATTTGCATGAAGGAAAATTCTGATTAATGTTTACAAAATTATGGGAGTCTGAACCAGCATATGACATGGTTATAAATGAATACAATGAACAGTATTTCTTTCAGACAAAATCAATGCACATCTTAGCAAAGCTGGAGAAGTTCCTGCATACCACAAATTAAATATAGTGGTCAAACACCTGGAAGCCTCAATGCTACCAGCAACTCACAGTCAGGAATCGTTTTACACTGTTGAGAAACTCTCCTTCCTGGAAGGCACACTTTTTCTTCATTGCTCAGTTAGTATTCTAGATTATTATAAATATTTCAGCCGGTAACCAAAAGTGCTCTAAAACTACTTTGCCTCTAGTGCATAGGGGATAGTGACACTGCGATCCTTGAGCTGCTTCTTGGAAACAGTTTTCCAGAAAAGCTAAAGTATTTCATACACAATTCAAAATTGCACCAACTGATGGTCCAAAACGTGCTTATTGATTTGGTCTCCCAAGAAAAACATTTAAATAATGTTCAAATGTCAAATTATCCATCACATTACAAGCTGCATTTAAGATGTAGGATTGGAAATATTAAAATATTTCCATTCTACATAACTTTATTCCATTTCTGGGCAGCTACCCAAAAGCTCAATAAGAAGTAACTGTATTCCTGTCCTCAAGGCCTGGGAACAATACAGATAATCAAGTATAACAGTAACAAGATTATCATGGAGAACCTAATTCCACATTCCTATGTTTTGTAAAACTCCAATTCAGCGTGAGAATTTTTTGATACTACAAAATTCAACTGGAAATAAGTAAGAAAAAACTCAAGATCAAAATCAGTGTCTGGGGTAATAAACCATTACTGTTCATGCAATACATGTCATATATTTCAAAAGAAAAATTAAAAGACAGTTGAAATCAGCTAGTGAATAATTATATGAACAGATAAATACAAGCATTTTATTCTGCAAATGATACAATAATATATATTTCACATACTGTTTCCTTATCATTAACTCTGTTAGGACTCTTCACAATTATTTTATACAGACTCATTTTCTTCTAAAATATGTTTTTATTCTATGGACCTTGGGCATTATATAAACCAAATAATGATTCCATTTCAATATTCTCATGTGCAAAATGGGGACAAAGTTGACCAGTTTGGTAGGATGATGTGTAAGAGTAGCAGATTAAAAAATAGGAGGAAACCCGGAGAGCAGACCTGAGTCATTTAACTACATTTTTAAAAGTACGAATTTTCCAAGATCATTTTCTGAAAAAGCCTGTTGGGTAAGGGCTGAGGCATCACCAGCCTGAATTGTACATTTCTACCGCGCCTTTGAGAAATATAATGGATGCTCTGAACAAAAAGGCGGGGAGTGGGGGGGGAGGAACTCGCGAAAGGGCATCTTTCCTCTGAAGAGTTGAATTCAGATGGATTTCAGTGCAGAAGTGGCAAACTTTGGAAATGTTGAAGAAGAAAAAGAGCTACAGTCCATACACACCGCAACAATAAAGTGAGGGGTTCCTCACTAGAGCACCTCTCTGGGTCAGTGTTACCTGGTCTGACTACTCAGTGCGTTATTCCTTATAAATGGGGCAGGTATTCTGATAATGAATCTAATACTGCTTAACAATAGCTATATTATATCTTTTCCTGACCTTGGTTATTGTCTAATTTATGCCCTAAAGCACAATGATTAATATCCTATTTAATTTTATGCCGTAGATACGAGTCCATTTCATGTAAATGGCTAATCACATTTTGAATATCATTAAACTGTTGGGTTTCAATTTCAAAGCATGTAATATACTTCATGTAATCTACAGTGCCTTTTCTCCATTAAAACATGTAAGAGTACAATGTGAGCACAAATTTACCAATTCTGTATACATACAAAAGAGCTTACAATACAAATGTATATCTGCCTTTGTTAGAGGTCTAAATTTTTTAGGTAGTAAAGTATACATCTTTATTTTATACAATATTAGGCAACAGGATAGGTAGTTTTTGAAGATTTATTCTAATTAAAAAGCAGATTGCTTTCTCAGTAAGACAAAAACCTTTCACATGACAATAGATGAACACATTACCACTAACAACAAATTTTTTTTTTTTTTGCTTTTTCTCCGGTACCAGGAACCGAACTCACGACCTTGCGCTTGCCAGGCAGGCGCTTTTGCCGCTGAGCTAAATCCCCAGCCCCACAAATTTTAAAGCTATGAAGTGAAGAATATATCATAAAATCTTTTCCACAAATAAAGAATACATCTCTTAAACTGCACTTCTCTGTGGTAGAAAAATGAATTCCTTCTCTGAAAAACTGCTTTGAGATGAGGGGTGACTGACAGTGGTTTCCTGGCATCTAGATTTTCTCCCCATTTGCACCACGGAGGTGAGAAAGACTGAATGCGTTGTATCCATCTTTTCCGCATGCATCCTTCCATCCACAGCAGCCAAAACTTTCTGAAGAAAATGAGCTCACAAGGGTACAACATCTGAGGCAAGCGACTATTTCAAAAGTAAAAAATGCGCAACATCAGAAAAAATAACAAAAGCAAAACAGTAAATGAAACCAAGTTTCTTAAATTAGCCTAAAAAGGGGAGGTATTTGTAGTAATTTTATTGACAGTAAGTAAATATAACAATGACAAAACTGACCAACAGTGACAAGAACAGGAGATATGAAAAATAAAATATGTGGAGAAAAATACTGTAGAACAAAACAATAGCATAATGAATGTATTGATAAAAGAGTAAAATAATTAGTAAAATAAAATAACAGATTAAAATAATCTCCCAAAAGAGTGAAAAAAAGGCTAAGAAATAGGACATATAAAAGGAAACTTAATCAATGTGGAGGATAGATTAAATGATAAAAGTAAAATACAGATTAGTCTTAGAAGCACAGAAAATAAAATTGGAAGGAAAAAAAAAATTTAAATAATGAAGTTAAATTACCAAGAACTAACACTAAATAAATGGCTATAGTATTTTCTTATGTTATCTTATTGTGTTATCTCATTCTTATTTTATCTTGTGTTAGTTATTTTAGTTTGATTTAAAAGTCAGGGACTTTAGAATGTGAAAGAAAAAAGATAGGAACAGACTCTCGGACATATTACCCTGAAATTTAGGAATACATAATACGAGAAAATAGCAAAGACTAAATGCAGGGGAAAAGTTTTTTACAAGGAAAAGAATCGAGCCTGGCCTGGTGTTACAGCCCTACAATTCCAGCACGTGGGAGGCTGGAGCGGGAGGAGCCCCATGAGTTACATACAGGCCAGTCTGGGCTACATTTGAAGTTCGAGACCAGCATCAACTATATAGTGAGAGCCTGTCTGAAAGGGAAAAAAAAAAGATTCCAATTAATATAAGATTTTTCAATAGCACAATTAAATATGAGGGAAACATCTACAAAAAAATTAAGAAAAGGGGCTGAGGATTTAGCTCAGCAGCACAGCGCCTGCCTGGCAAGCGCAAGGGTGTGAGTTCGATTCCCAGTACCAGAAAAAAACAAAAAGAAAAAGAAAATTAAGGAAAAACTGCAATTAACAGCATCAGAATGAAAAAGATAGGAACAAACAGCACAGGAGGCAAAGTCTTGGGCACTAAAAACTAAAAAAATACAGCTGAAAGATTTCATTTTATTTTTATTTTATTTTATTTTATCCCATTTTACTTTATTTTTGCAGTACTGGGCCGTAAGTCCAGGGCCTTTGCGCTACCCCCTGACCCCCGGCCGCTTCTTTTCTTAGCACAAGCTTGGGCTTCACGCAGTTCCCAGTCACCAGGGAGTGGTTGCAGGTCCGCGCTACAGCTTCTATCCTGTCGTCTCCTTCCCTGGACCTCCCTCCCCCGCAGGCTCCCGGCCCCTTTTCAGACTTGTCGCCATGATTGGTCTTAGCGCGTGTTATGGCATACGGTGCTCGCATTAATTGGGGTTATCAGGCTCATGTACAGGGCACATCTTTCTTCTCTTATTTTCCCTTCCCCTCCTCCTCACCCCTTGTCCTAGTCCTTTGGACCACTTCTCTACTGCAAGAGATCCCTCCCCTTGTCCCTTTCCATCAAGTTTTTGTTATTTTATTTGTATCACTCCTCACTCAGATGAGATACCACGCCCTACCTAAGCTTGTGTGTCTGATTTATTTCACTCAATATTATATTTTCCAAGTGCATCCACTTTCCGACAAAGGTCTCGAATTTGTCGTTCCTTACAGCCAAGTGGTATTCCATTATAAATAGACACCACATTTTCCTCATCCAGTTGTGTACTGATGGGTATACAGGCTGCTTCCGGGATTCAGCTACTACCGATTGTGCTGCTATAAACACCGGTATGCAAGTACAGCTGTAATATGATGACTTAAGCTCTTTGGGGAAGACGCCTAGCAGGGAGATGGGTGGTCATATGGAACTTTTAATTTCAGTTCTTTGAGAAATCTCCTCCTGATTTCCATAATAGTTGTACTAGTTTACATTCCCCAAGTGAGAAAGCGGTGATGGCTGCACATTGAAAGGTACTGACTTAGGTACTTTCCGTCATTGCTGAGACGGCAGACCTGACACCCAAAGTTAAAGGAAAGGTTTGCAGAGCTCACAGTCTGTAGTGGTTTCCATTCATAGTTGGCCAGCTCCAAGGCAGGGTGGAATGGCAGAGGAGAAACAGTTCATGGAAAGTGGAAGGCAGCAAACAGCAAGGTAGTAAAGAAGCAGCAAGCAGCAGCAGCAGCCTTTTCTGTTCCTTATATTCTGTCCAGACCACGGGCCCTCAGGACAGGCAGCACTCACACCCAGGGTGGGCCTTCCCGTTACCCACTCAGAACTGTGCCAACCAGTGAGTGGACTAATTTAGTTAGCTCACACTCTTAATCCCAGCGTCTCACACACTACGTCCATCCACCCCTGAAAAGCCCCACCTGTGACTGCAGGAGGCTTTGGGGGACATCTAGACACAAACCATAACATGTAATCATTAAGTACATGTGGAAAAATGGCGAGTTTCAATTTTGTATATTTTGCCACAATAAAATAAAGACGAGCTAAGTGAAATTTATTGACACACGACTGTAACTCCAGTACTCTGAAAGCCTGAGGTAGGAGGATTGTAAACTCAAACTCAGTCTGGGCAAGTTAGCAAATTATAGAACCTGTCTCAAAATTTAAAACAAAAAAATCAAAAGGGTTGGAATATGCAGCTCCATTCAGAAGTCTAGGGTTCAATCCCTGCTATTGAAAATTTTAAAAAGATGAGATACTGCGGCAATTTGCTTGTGATTGTGAGTGCTTAAGCAAACTGCACACATTTTTAGGAAAATATTATGTAGTAGAACTGACTGAAGTGGTGTAACGTTTTGAATAGTCTTATGATTACTGAAGAAATAAAAATAAGCTAGACATTTCACAAGCAAAATATCTTCACCAGATAGATTTGTTGAGAAAAGTGTCACATCCTCAGGAACCATATTATGTCACTTTTGCACAAATACTTCCAAACAAAGGGGATAGAAATGTGAACCAACACAACAAGACTGAAACTATACAAAGATTTTACAGAAAAGGGAAATTATGGGCCCATATAACTCAGAACTCCACTAGAATATAAATGAAATGATTTTCTGTAACCAAGTTGGGGTTTCCAAAAAGGAATTTTTTGATATTTAAAGAGAAAAAAAAAGTTATATCATATACTGTATATATGTACGTGTATATCTATACATATCTATGTGCGTGTGTATAGTAGTAATACCTTGATTCATGAGTACGTCTGTTCGTAAAAATTCTGCTCACAAACTGACGCATTTGGCAAAATTTTGCGTCCATCTGAGAAGTCTGCTCCGGGTGATGAACACAGCCATGGCCATCTTCCCCCCACAAATACAAATGCGGCCATCTTCCCCAGAATCATGGAATGGATTGAGTTTCTGGCCGGGCGTGGTGGCGCACCCCTGTAATCTCAGCACTGGGGAGGCTGAGGCAGGAGGATTGTTGTGAGTTCGAGGCCAGCCTAGGCTACAAAGTGAGCTCAACGCTAGCCTGAACTGCATAAAAAGACCCTGTCTCAAAAAGCAAAAAAAAAAAAAAAAGTTTCTGAACCGAGATACCTCTCTACGTATCCAGAAATTTGACAAAGACTAATTCTATTATGATAAAACTTAGTCTATTAGGAAGAGATTTCCCTCCACTTGATAAAAAGCATACATATACTACTACAGTAGATGTAATCATAATTGGGAAAATTTTAGAATTACATCCTCAGAGATCATTACCTTTCACATTCAGTGTGGTATTTAAAATTTTAGCCAAGGAAATAAGATAAGAGAAAAACAGTGGTATGTACGTTTACAGAATCAAACCTACTTCTCCATGTAAGATATATAAAGAGAAAATACAAAAGTTACAAAATGCTACATATTTAAGCATTATATACTTTACATACACAAAGCATTATATTAAAGCATTATATACCTCACATACACAAAGTTTAAAACAACTTAAATAAAAGCAAGTTTGTTTACTTTTCCTTGCCCCAAGCGTGGTAGGATAGCAAAGCAGAGAAAGGACCAACACTATCAAGTGCGATACAGTGTAAGAGTTTTTTAAAAGGAGGAAAGTTGGCTGGGGGTGTAGTTTAATAGCAGAAAGGCTTTTGATCCTCAGCAACCTCCCCCCAAAAAGAAGTAAAAGATGTAACTGGAGGCATCTTTAGAGTTCCACATAGAGTTAATTGAATTTTAGTTGGTATTTATATGAAAATAATTTCATCTACAATTGTATGTTTCACAGACTTTTTTGGGAAATTCTTAAGGACCAAGCATCCAATGAGCCGTTTGCTTACTGTCAAGACACCAATCACGTGCACGTTGTAGCATGTTTTAGCAGAATCCTGTCTTCCCTTAATAGAAGTGACTAATATTACCATACCACAATCTTACATCCGGAAGGAACGACCATGAAACTTCCATTGAAATCAATGAGAAATGGAAATTTTCTATAACCCTAGGAAAAGATAACTTTGCCTATATTTAAAATCAGGACTGCCCCTATGGGAAAATAAAATCTGGACCCCAAATTATTGTAGAGGGATCTAAATAAACTATGAATATGTGCACATACCCATTTACCATCGTCAGGATGAATATAGTAAAGTACAACAAAAATAATCTGACCCAAATTCTACATATGCTTCGGCTACTGTCTTGGCCCCATTCCTCTCCACATATTATATGCAATCTGTCACACCACTATGACTTTTTTAAAGAATAATTTCTCAGTTTAGCTTTTCTTCTCCGTTCTTATATGTCAAGATCCACCACTCTCTATGCCTAAATTATGTTTCTCTATCTAGTAACCCTTCATCTTCTCAATTAATTCCATCTGCTCTTCTCAGACCAACATATTTTAAAAATAGAAATTCCTTAAGGTGTCTCTCAACTCAAGAATCCAAAATCTTTCCAGTTGTATTCATATATCAAACCTATATTTCTGTGTCTACCTTTTACAATGCTGTCATATGACCTCTTTTCAGCCACCCAACATTATTTCACACTACTCCATGCTGTGAGAGATTTCTCATCAGCACATACACACATCCAGTGCTCAAGGGTTCCAACAATAGATCTGATTTGATCCCAGTAATGGGTAGCAGGGCATCGGACTACAAGGAATCTGTGAATTCACATTTGAGCTTTTGAAAAAAGATAATAGAACACAACTAATATCATAACATATGTATGTTTCATAATAACTGAAACAGGGGCTGGGGTTTTAGCTCAGCGGCACAGCGCCTGCCTGGCAAGCACAAGGTCGTGAGTTCAATTGCCAGTACCAAAAAACAAACAAACAAAAAAATAATAATAACTGAAACAGCAGTATCACAAGTAATCATTATAACAACTTTTGAGAGTATTATAATTACTATTTTACATATAAGACAATCATGGCCAAGAGAAATTAATATCACAGTAATATGCTTTATAAATAAATAAGGGTTTGGATTCAAACCCAACTTTTCTAACAGAGCAATTGAGTTTTTACTACTTATATTAATGTGTGGAAGGCTTCTTGCCTAAAATATATTTAATCTTAAATGTTTTGAATATGCAAGAAGCTGGAACTTATTGGACTATATTTTCCCTATTTTATATTTTCCTACTGTTACTTTCTGCACTTTACCCTGTCAGTAATTATCAAACTCAAACTTCCTTGCTAAGCCTCAATTTAGATCCTAAGTCAGTGATGGCGAACCTGTCAGAACTTTCGGCGATACAAACAGTCCACTGGGGCACGTGTACCATAGATTTACCACCACCCCACCCCCCGGTCTAGGCCCTTGACAACTCTCTTCCCCATGGCAGTCTAGTTATCTTTTCTTTGTCTAAATTCTATAAATCTAAGCAAACTCAGCTGTAAATTTTTCACTTTATTTTCTATTTGCTGTTTTATTATTTATATTCTCTCTGCAAGACAGAAGGTATCACTGTATATACTGAACATCTTCTTGAAAATAAATCATTTATGTAAATCCTGAGAATTTTCTGAAAATATTTATGTGTATATACATATATAATCTCCCTGATAATCTCATTGCAAATACAAATATAGTTAACAAAACCTTATATATATTATACTTTCTGAAAATCATA
>NW_004955432.1:21772681-21833026 GCF_000276665.1 Chinchilla lanigera
CTTGTATGTGTGTGTGCATGTGTGTGTGTCTGTGTGTGTGTAATATGTCACATATTTAGCGTGAGTTTCAGGAGACATTGATGGAAGATGTAGAGTTGTTTAGATCCTGTGTTTTGCTTTTCTGTGAAGACACTCAGGGTGAGCCTAAAATAGCAAGAGCAAGCAGGAGACTCAGCACAAGTATAGACCTGAAAAGAAGCTAAACTTGCGGTATGAAGAGGCTCACCATAGGGAAGCACATTCTGTGCAGTGTATACAAACATAAAAACCGACTTTTCAAAGGTTATTTTCCTGCTTTTTCAGTGTTAATCCCTCACATGCAGTAAGCCAGATTTTTCTGGTTTCAGGACACACACCACCGACTTCCCTCGAACTTTATCTTATGAAAGCATGGCTATGCGGGGTAGGTGACAAACACCGACCAGAGAAATCCCGCTGTTATTATTGTTCTTATTATTTTTGCTCTACTGTGAGTGAGTAAAAATAATGCGTGGGGCTGGAGCAGGAGATCCCTTAGCCTTTGTGAGCTGTCTTATAACACAAACAGAGAAGATAAAATATGACACAGAGAATGGCACCAGAGAACTTCTGTATCGCATACTTTAAACACACACTGTCTATTTTTTGCACTCCATTAGTTGTTAATTTAACGTAAATACTATAGCAAATAATTATAGAAACTCTAATCCTTTTACTACATAAGTCACAATAAAACTTTTTAAGTAATCTTTTACTAAAATAATTTTACTAGCAATTTTAACTGTAGCCCAGAGCAATGAAAACAATCTTCTAAATAAATAAGTTCATCATACAGCAGATTGTATTTTGCACATTTCAAAGCACAGTTTCAGCATACCTGATGGTGCTGACTATAAGTTTTTAAAATTTAAATTCAGCATTTAAGGTGGTTTCATCTTCAAACACAGAAAGAATTCCAAAATGTACTCGCTCACCAGTTTAAACTTTGAAGGGTCTATAACCTTCACAATAGCAATGGTTTTCTCCTTCTCCTTCATCATTTTCTTTTCTTTAAACTTGCAAAAACGAACAGAGAGAAGTGTGCAGAAATTTCTTCACTAAGGTGAACTTTGGTTCTTTCTTGGACTTTAAGACTAATCTGGTCTAGCCTGTGATTGACAGAAACTTGCCCATTGATGTTGTATAGTCCTTTCAAGTTCCAACCAAGCTCGGGGGGTTGTTAATATTTACTCAGTCCTCGTCTCTGGAATAGTCTTGAACTATCACAGTTTACTGAGATTGCCAAATGCCACCAGCATTTGCAGACACCTGATTGAAAAGTACCTCTATGTGCTAAAAGAAATGAGTTACTATCCACCACCATGTCTCTGAAAGAAAGGGGTGAAAAGCAAGATCAAGGAGTGGAAATTACAGAAAGACAGATCTCAACTTAGAAGCTAGACAGTCATTCAGCCCAAGTGTGGCAGAGAATCGGTCTGTCCCAGGTCCTCTCAAACTGAGAAATTCCATAGCTCTACGAAGTAGCTGCCTTCCTACATCTGCTGGCACAGCGGGGTGGATAGGGTCCTTGTGTCCGGCTTCATATAGGACTAGATTCGAGCCCTCTGCTCTGCCGCTCATTAAAGTAGGAACTTGAGCAAATTACTCAATCTCTCTAAGCCTCCTTCCTCATTTATAAAATAATAATAGGCCTCTACCTCATAGTGTTGTGAGATTAAATGCATTTTTTCATGAAAACTGTTCTTACAAAATATTTGTCACACAGTACATACACAATGTTTGGTAGCTATTATTGTTTTGTTTTTCTTGTCTAGTTGCTACTGCATTTTATCCATTAAAGGTATTCCTAAATAGATATTTTGAAGTGATCACTAATTTTCAATATTATGTGTGAGCTATAGAATAATATATTTTATATGCATTTGCTGAGCACCTATGTGTTAGGTGCTAAGAATAAAACAATGAACAAATAGTCTACTTTTTTGGGAGAGGAGATGGTCAGAAGCAGTGAGATTCTGAAATTTCAGATGGTGACTGATATGGATGCGGAAGTAAGAGAGAGGAGATGAAAAGTGATTTTTTGTTTTGGTTTGGTTTGGTTTAGCTTGTTTGTTTGTTATCATTGGGTTTTTCTTTGCTGTTTTGTATTGGTTCCAGTGTTTTAAAATAGATTTTATAGGAGAAGCAAAAGATTCTTTTTATCCATGTTAAGTTTGTGATGTCTCTTAGATCACAAAATGCATCAAGTTAGCAGTAGGATTGTGGGGTCAGCAAGGGCTGGGCTTGGGTTAGCATACTCTATGTTTACGTATATAAGGAAAAAAAAAGACAAAGAACAAGCCCTGGAATGTTCTACATTTAAATGTGCACAAGGGGAGAAAGAACTGGTGAAATAAGTATAAAACTGTAGGATCCTAGAGAGCTCACCAAGAAGGAAGGATCAGTCAGCCAAGTCAGGTGCCACAGATGAGAATGGAGATTTAGGGGCTGGGGATTTAGCTCAGCGGCACAGCGCCTGCCTGGCAAGCGCAAGGTCGTGAGTTCGATTCCTGGTACCGGAAGAAAAATGAGAATGGAGATTTACTGTGTTTTGCACTAGCTAGTTATAAAAGCCCTACTGGAATGATGAGGACAAAATCTCTACTGAACAAGAGAGAATCGAGGTGAGAAGGTGTCGGTGGAAGAAAATGGAAGCAGTAAGTTTTACGGGTAGAGTCAGGAAATAACAGGATAGTCAGACAGAGAATGTGTTCAAAGGGAGATGTTTGGTCTGGCTTGATTTTCACGAGGTGTTGCTAAAGCCTAGTGTAATGCTGATATTTATAATGCAATGATCAGTGTACATGGTATAATAAAAAAATATGGTGAATATTTGAATTTTAATATTTTAATGCAGTTAAAGACATATTGCCATTAATCTTCCCTCAAAATACTCCCCAACAGTTTGCACTTAGCTGATCACCCTGGCCACTTGCCGAAACAATTCTGGAAGTCCTCTTTTGTGTCCTTAGTTCCACTGTTGTGGCTGCCTTGATGTCCCGAGTCCATTCAAAACATTCATCTTTAACAGTCATTTTTTTACTTTGGGGAAGAGCCAGAAGTTAAGGGTGCAAGATCCGGGAATATGGTAGACGAGGACACATTGTAATGTTTTCATTCGATAGAAATCACCATGTTTCACCAATGCAAAGTGATCAAAAGATACAGTAAATGTTTAGATAAATAATTCATTATAGTAAAAGACATTTTGCCATTAATCTCCCTCAAAATACTCCTTCACTTATCCCGTTGTTTTTGGCAGAGTGTCTATCAACCAACCAGGAGTGGTGACGCACTGTAATCCCAGCACTTGGGAGGCAGAGGCAGGCGGACTGCTTCAAGTCTGAGGCCATCCTGAACTACAGAGTGAGTTCAAGCCCAGTCTGAACTTCATAGCAAGACCCTGTCTCAAAAAAGTAATAATAATAACCAATTTTGATCATGTCCTGAGTATCGATATAGCTGCATATTGACACAGCACATTACTTAATGAAGAACTAAGTGGGACCCAGGAAACAGGTGATGGGACTTGCTATAGATCATTAGTTGTGACAGCTACTCTGCTACAGCAAAGGGGAAGGCGCCAAAGCAAAAACACATCCAACTGGTGAAGCAAAGCTACTGAGCAAGTTCTACTCTAGCAGATAGACAGCTCCAAGCCAAAAAGGGAAGAGGGAAGGACCCGTGGAAGAAAACTTTTCACGTCACAAGGACCAAACAGGCCATAGCTCGTGCACAGTCCCAAACACTTCCCACAAGCTCTGGCTGTCAGCACACGAGGCTTTGGGAGAGATATTCAGACATAACACACTATGCTTTTCATAAGTATTCCATTAATATTCAGTTAATTGTATTGTTTAAAGTATACATTGAGCCTTATCAATGATTGCTCATGGACTAATACCAGATTATTTACAATACCAATATAGATGGGCCGGGGTAGTCATCCTTGTAGAAGTACCTGCTGTGTATCAAAAGCAGATACCCCAGTCATTATCACCAATTATGCTGAGTGAGCCACTCTACATATCCTTTACCAAACGAATTATTTGACAAACATGCTTCAATACATAATTTCAGTGAAGTAAGTACCACTTGCAAGGGAGAGATTATTGCAGGAAATTAATCTCATTTCCTCAAACATAGAACTTGAAGACTAGTGAAGAAAATAGTATTCTCATGCTGTGAAATTAGACAGGGAGAAGTTAGCATTAATAATATATCTATCTCAAGAAGGAGTTAGCTTTCTTGTAGCTGTGCTACTTAAAATCTGAAGAGAGGAAAGTAGAATGAGTTGTCATTCTGTGCTAAACAAATCCTGCAATGAAAACTAGGTCTTAAACCTTATCTTCATTTTGATAATAGAATTAGTGACTTATTATATGTGAAGTTATATATAGCGCAAAACAGGGAAGAAAAGGAACTTTTCTTATTAAATTGTCTAGGAATTAATAAAGGAAAAGGGATGATTTCAAAAAATATTTTTTGCTTAGTTTCATTTGTTGCAGTGCTTGGAACCTAGCACAGCTAGGCAAGAACTCTACCACTGAGCTATACCCCAGCTTCAAAGTGCTCCTTAAGGCCTAACCTTAAATCATTCATTAGAACATAGTCCACACATAGTCCATTCATTAGAACATAGTCCACACTAACAGGTATGTTATGTGCATGTAACCCTCCCGATGATGGCTGTAGTCATTACGTATTGTGAACATGTACCAGTAAAAATTAAAATTAAAAAATAAAAGTTGAAATCACAAAATGTCTACTTTTCAGGTTACAAAATATATTCCCTCACATTCTTTACATGAAATCTTTAAAAATAACAATTCAATTAAAATCTTCCATATTTTTTTCTTACATTCTCTTAACACAAAAGAAACCAACAATAGCATGTGTGAGAAGTTCTTATGCGGTCTTTACTGAGAGCATTTTTTCTGATTAATAAATGAACCATGAGCAAGCAATAGCAACGCAGTAGGAGATAAGATACCATTACCTCTTTGAATATTTTTCCTGGAATTTGTACTGATTTCAACACAGGAGTGTTTTTCCATACTTTAAATCAGGGTGAGAACTGCTCTACCCATTTCATACTTCATTTTTAATTTCTCATTATTGGCTCAGAAGCAAATTTGTATGTTTTATTGTTGTGATCTTTTTCGGTCCTCCACAAAGGTGAGTGTCACAGATATTAGTCATGGTAAAATACTCAAAATTAAGTTATGACCTCATGAAGGTATCTGATTACATACCGTGCTTCAAATAGGAAATTTGAAGATTAAATTGCTCGCCAAAAATAATAGAGCAGATTAAATATATAATTAGGTGCATGTGTACAGAGAATAGACAGATGCAGAGACAGATATACAAAGACTCAGAGAGAGAAAATGTTATAAGCTTTATAAGCTTCCTCAAGAATATTACACTCTTATTTGTGCCAACAAATATTTTCTAATATTCATCCATTACTTTGTATCTCTTTCAAACTTGCAGAATAAAGCACCCTTTGCTAATCAAATGAAATTTACGTTTTGATCAGCAGCATCCACCATTTATTTCAACTCACTGACTTCCTTGGGTACAGAAACACTTACTGTTCTTTCCGTCGGCACGGGACAGTCTGTTCCTCCCTCTTTAAAACTCGATTCCATACCGATCACTTCCTCAATAGCATCCTCCATCTAGCAAAACACGACACATTTAGAATATTGTTCATAATGATAAAATGAGAAGCGCTAAACGAAGTCACAGAGAATTCTAACAATCTCTAAAAGTTTTTAGACTGTTTAAATTGAAGATACATGTCTGCCTAGAATATTTATGTTGCTCTGACACACATTTGCTGTTTTTCCTTGCATTTGGATCCATCAACTAATAGGTGACCCTTTGGCAAAATACCATGGACCACCCCCTTGGAAATCACTATCTACATACAGTGGGTCTCAAAATATCTCATCCCAGAGCCTACAAACTGAACATGTAGAGAGATGGCTTTCTACTGTTTTCATTTTAACATATGTTGGTTGCTATGTACAGAGAGTTATCCAAATGCCAGTGGCCAAATGATGTAGAATCCAGTACATGAAAACATTAGACCAAGTTCTCTAATGTCCCATAACAACTGTAACAGCAACAACGACAAAAGTAATAATTAAAGAGAATAAAAAAGGAAGTCCCTTTTTTGCTGCAGTTTTCTACATGGAGATATTTAAAGTCTTTTTCAAAGTTCTCATTGTTTTCAGTTCTATTTATTCTTCAGCCGTTTTTGAAAATTCATTTAAAAGCAAATCACTATGAACAAATTCCACAAAGCTAGACATTCTTGTTTATTCCATATCCTCAGTACTATGAAATTCTTATTATTTAGCAAATGATGGACAAAAAATTGTTGAGAATGGAAGCTAAAGTATTGAAAATTAAAAGTAAAAATTACAGATGAAATCCAGTAAAATATTAAGTATAACAGGGTCATTAGTCTTATTCTAATAAACAAGCTTAAAGCACAAATTTACTGCCATTTCTGCTGGCTTTATTTTAGTAGTAATTCAAGATAATGTAACTATTAATAAATATTTTCACTAAGGTTACTTAGAAAACTTTTACAATGAGTTAAATCTTCTAAACACATTACTGTAAGTGATTATTTTGGCCCTTATTGGTACTTAATTGAAATGAGTAAAAATGAATTGCTATAATTTGTTATGCATAATAATTGTCTATAATTAATGATCACAGGTTAATTATTTAAAAACACACTTCTTGTGTTAAATTAATTTGCATTTGAAATGCTTACTGTGAGTATTGATTTCAATTTCTTTCACCATGTTTTTTCCTCAAAAGCTGACAATAAAGTGTTCACAATGCCGTGAGACATACATGCCATTCCGATTGGCCATCCTTCCCGACAGCTAGTAACTTGGTGAGTGAATTTCCTGTGAGGCCCGCACCACTGTTAGGGCTGGTGCATCCATGCTGTGCCAGAAGACCGCAGCTTGATGTGGTAGGGTGTGACTGCTTAAGAGTCTGATTGACGATTTGGTGATCAAGAGTCATGAAGGAATGTACTTGCTTTCTCTGGACCTTCTGAGGCTGAGGCCTTGCAGGACTTTCCAGATGTGCTGGGACCTACAGAATCAAACCAAATGCATACAACATTGAACACGATCTAATGAATCAGAGCTCTCCTTCCAGGACTTGAGCCGTGAGTAAACACACAGTGAGAACTAGTCTTTCAGAGACCTGTGGTCTATTATTGTGTCCTAAGTCAACATACAATTTTAATGGACTGTGGTTTGTAAGAAGCAATTTAAACTGCTAAAATAACTTTAGTGCTAATCAGTTTTTTAAATGATTACCTCTAGCCATTAGGAATAAATATAAAAGCTACAATACTTTGAAGGTCTAAAAATGGAAGAGCTAACCCCACCCAGTGACAAATGTACTTGATTCCCTATTATAAATTATTTTTATATAATATGTATTCTTGTGTTCTTTTATAACTATAC
Organism: Chinchilla lanigera; assembly: GCF_000276665.1. Lineage (NCBI taxonomy): Eukaryota > Metazoa > Chordata > Mammalia > Rodentia > Chinchillidae > Chinchilla > Chinchilla lanigera. The sequence goes on from NW_004955432.1 coordinate 21,780,208, forward strand.
AAAATACTCTATGCACTATAACAAAAACTTCCCATTAAGGAAAAGGAAAAATTGTCCATGAGGGAGCAAAACCGAGAGAACTAGAAATGTATATACAAAGATCCGGTGCGATACTCTAGGCGTACTGAAAATTTCGGTAAGCTTTTCTACCTTTCTGTACTTCTGAAGTTTGTACACTGAGGGAATTCCTGTGAAAATCTTATTTGGAAACCTTTCCATATTACAAGCTATAAAATAATAAATGGTAGAGTTGTAATTATGAACTGACAGATACAAACACTTAGAAAAATATCTAACCACTGTCATATGCAAAAAAAACTGTCCTGCCTTTTGAAATATCCTTTACAAAGCATATTGTTAAAATTGTAGGTGTCTTCAGTGCAGTTATCATAATTTTTTTTTTTTTGTTTTGTTTTTTTTTTGTTTTTCTCCGGTACCGGGAACCGAACTCACGACCTTGCGCTTGCCAGGCAGGCGCTTTTTGCCGCTGAGCTAAATTCCCAGCCCCAATTTTTATTATATTATTTATAAAAGGAAAATTTTCAGCAACTCAAGCTTTCCCTTTTAAAAGCCTGTGAATACAGTATTGCCTGCCAGTTGCCTTTACATTTACTATGCTATGATGTCGCTTCTAATACATTTTCCTCAAGTGGCCTATATATAAACCTATTTAATATTTCCCTCATGTTAAACAATAGCAAAAATTGCTGTACAGTGCTTATTTTTCTTTTTATTTCAGTTATACAAACTACTCCTTAAATCCCTTAACATGCATTAGCCCAGATAAATAGCCTTTACAAAGTATTTTGCATTTAAATTAGCTGGTTTGGGATACAATATTGTAGTAGTTACTTTAGTTTAATTCTGTTAGACTGACATTTTTAGCATTATTTTAATTGTACTACCATAAAATAATTTTTGAGTCATATAAAAAAGATTAAGATTGGTAATAAAGATTATACATATTACTAATTATATTGCTATGAGCTTTGAAGTTGTAAAATAACATTTCATTAAAATGCCAATGGCAAATTTTTAAAGGTAGCTATTTATATTGTCCAACAGTTTTAAGTTAATACCTCTTAATCTATATATATTTACAAAATCTACATTATAAGGAACATTTTCAGTTGTATAAATCTAAATAATTTTTCACACTATGAAACTGAATGCTCAAGAAGGTTGTATTCTAACAAAAGGAAAATACTTCTTGTCCTAAGAAAAGGTTATTGAATCAGAATTTACAACATTTATTAACTAATCTATTCTTCAATTTTCATCCATGATTCTAAAAGCATTTATTGGAGCACATATTCTTTTGTTTATTCAAAAGTACAAGAGCAGTTGGAGATGTGATCCTAGGGTTCTAGGAGCATACAATCTACCAGCCATCACTAACAGCAACTAGAGTAATAATAAGCAACAGGTGAGAGACATTTTGCTAGTCAATTTGTGTATATTACTCAGTTTATTCCTTGTTATAAACTTCAGATAGATATCATTAGACCCTACTGCACTACACAGACAAAGAAATAGAGATTTAGAAAGTTAAGTGTCATGCCTATCAACATTCAGCTAGTGAGAGATAGAACTGGAGTCCATAGCCTGCCTTTGTAAGCACTTCAATATTTATTTCTATGTATATGAAACATATTGGAAGAGAAACATGAGCTTAAATATCGCATGGCGTCTGACATGGAACCCTCAAAATAGAAGCAGAACAAAATAAAGGATAGATGAAAAGATGTGGGAACAGAGATCTTTGTCATGCAGGAAGGGGAGTAAGAGATGAAGCTATAGGGGATAGGAGGAGGTGAAGGAGGTGAAGAGAAGAATGAAGGTGTGTCATGCAGATGTGCCGACTCCCTGTAAGAAATGTAATCACTATGTACTGGAAACATATGCTGCCAAAAAAATTTAAATTTAACAAAGTAAAAAAAAAAAAAAAAAACTAGGTGTTGCAAGAAAATCTCAAATGGAAGGATCAAAATGAAAAGACAAGAAGTTGAAAAAATAGCTGTAAATCTTAGTTATACAAAAGAAATCACATAGAGTATTTTTCTGTTTTCAAAGAAACACTACCATCTTCTCTTCAGGAAACTCTACATAGAGATTAAATAAAATATGAATTGGGACCAACTATAATTCTACCTAAAATATTGGCTATTTCTCCAAAACTACAGTCTTAGCCAGCAAAAGCTAGGACTTTTATGGATGTGTCTTATGCCACATCTATACAGTATCTGTATATTAAGAAGAAGAGACTAATAGTTTCACAGCGCATAGGAAGGTTCAATGAGATGTGATTACACTATTACTCAGAAAATCTGACTTCCCAACCATAACTGACTTCAGAACAATGAAACAACTCAGTGTGAAACATCAGTCACGCCATATGCAGCCAATTTTAAAATATGTTAAATTGCCTGAGTTATAAAAACATAAAAATATCCGTTGGATTTCCTTTTCACGAATGTCCCAATATTTTGTGGAACGAAGTAGATCAAATTATAGGTGTCTAGTGTGTGTTGATTTGCTTATCTAAGAAACATTTTTTTTTTTGACTGTGGAAGTCTGGGCACTGAGCAATAAACAAAAAGCATAAGAAGGGTAACAATAGCGTTTACCCCCGGATGGCTTTAGTCTTCTGACAGTCTGGACAAGGAGGGGAAGAGTGAGCGCCTGAGGAGGAGCGATGGTATTTATCCTGCTGACTGCTCCGCTGCTGCACTTCATGTACACAGCCAAGAGAATGACACGAAGCAGACACTTCAAAATATGTGTACATCTACGTGCAATTAATGAATGAAAAGATGGGGCGGGAGAACGCAGTGTACGAATACTAGGGTGACTGTGGAGAGCCTGTAAATTCACAAGAGGGGCAGCTTTTTGCCTAGAATGCCACAGCAGCCAGCGACTGTGATTTGTCTATCTGACTGTCAAAGAGATTAAGACCGTTGAAATGAAGAGAAATGTTGGGTTAGGGCTTCTATCTGGATGTCTCCCCAAAGCCTCATGCAGTCATAGGTGAGGCTTTTCAGAAGTGTGTGGGTCAAGAGTGCCTGATGCTGTGGAGATCAAGGGTGTGTGACCACTGACTGGTTTGGCAGAGTTCTGAGTGTGCAGAATGGGAAGGCCTATCCCGAGTGTGAGTGCTGCCCGCCTTAAGAGCATGTAGCCTGGATAGACATAAGAGACAGAAAGAGGGCTGCTGCTTTCTTGCTATTTCATTGCTTTGTGGCCCTCCTGCCTTCTGTGGGTTGTGAATTGTTTTTCTGCCGGGTTGTCCCTCTGCCACACCACCCAGCCTTGCAGCCAGCCAACTATGAACTGAAACCTCTACAACCTGAGAACCAAAATCAACCTTTCATCCTTTACTTTGGGTATTGAGTAGTTTGTCTCAGCAATAAAAAGAGTAACTAAGACAGATTTTGGTATCAGAGAAGTGGGGTCATTGCTGGGACTATACCTGACCATGTGGTGCAGGAACCTTTGGAACTGGCTTGTGGGAAGAGTTTGGAAAGGTCTGCAGAGGCTGGCTGAAGGCTCAGCCTGGAAATACCTTCAGCTGTCCTTGGTGGGTGAGTTTGGTCAGAGCTCAGAAGACCAGAAGGCTGGAAAAATGCTGCCTGTGGAGACCAGGCTCAGGAGGTTTCTACTGGGAAAAAGGACTGCATTGGCTGTTGGATTCCAGATGATGTGCGTTATGCATTGGTAGGAAGTTTGTCTACATTTGCTTTTGTCCAAAGACTTTACCTGAGACTGATATTAGGGACAGTGGGCTAATTAATCCCACAAAAGAAATTTCAAGACAATCCAATTTTGAGGCAGTGGCATGGCTACTGTTGGGGGCTTTTAGCCAGATCTATGTTGAGAATCAAGAACACAAAGCCCAGCAGAATAATTTAAAATGTTTTGAGTCTGGCCAGAAAGGAAGTTCCAGTAAAGCTGTGGACTGCAAAGATAGAGGAGAACTTTGTTGCTGAAGAGGAGTAAGACAGTGAAAAAGGTGGCCTGATGACATCACAAGAAACAACAGGACTGCGGCTTTTGCAGCCTCAACTTTGCAAAGGTAAAAGACTGTGTTATGAGAAGAGACCCACAAATCCCCTATTTTTGACAGCCCTTAGGCTGTAACTACTTGTTAGATCCTCTTGCATATCTCTGTCTTCCTGAGAAACCACTTTGAAGATACCACCATGTATTACAGCAGCCACGGATATTTTCCTGCTAATCTGTCCATAACTCTGTAATGTTTGTATTGTTCCTATCTTATTTCATAAATGGATCCATGTTTATTATTATGTGTTTCCTATAACAACCATTGAAAATAGTTAATGATTATTCAATAGGTCACTCATGTATAGCTCTATTTATTTTCTTTAGAAGCCACTTTGAAAAAAAAAAAAAGAGAAAAGACCCACAGAGCACCATTTTCTCAAAAGATGGCAGCCTTTGGTAGTGGTCAGCTATCCAGGCACTCAACCCCTACAGCCACGAGAGAAGGAAGCCTGGCTACTGCACCAGCTAGCAGCAGACCTTGGCATCATCCACAGGGTGCTGGTTTTAGGTGGATACAAAATGCAAGAGTTGTGGGGTCAGAAAGACTTCCACCAAGATTACAGAAGAAGATAAGGGAGGCCAGGTAGTGTGCTCCTAAGAGGGCTGCTTGTAAAGCTCTGATTGCAAAGCCAAAGGTGTATTGGAGGCCCCAGAAGTTTGGACAAGCCAGGAACAGGGATCATCTGAGGAAAGCTGGAAAGAGTAAGCAGTGCTGGCTCGGAAGAGAGAAAGCTTGGGAAGACAACCATCGCAGTGCCAGGCAGGCACTGTGCCGCTGAGCTATATCCCCAGCCCTAGAGTGTATGCTTAACATGTGCAAGTGCTGAGTTTTATTCTCAGAAACGCAAAACAAAATTAAAATAAATCATAGACCTGTATGTAAAATTGAAACTATGAAACCCCTAGGAAACAACATACAAAAAAATCTAGATGACCTTGGGAATGGTGCCAACTTTTTAGATACAACAGTGAAAAGTTTAATAAACATGATTTCATTAAAGTTAGAAGTTTCCATTCTGCAAAAGACTCTGTCAAGAAAATTAAAAGACAGTCCACAAGTCAGGAGAAAGTATTTCCAAGACATAGCTGAGGAAGCACTATTTAAAGAACTTTCAAGATTCAACAATGAAAAGACAAACAACCTAACTAAAAAAATGGCCCTGAGACCTCACCAGGCATCTCAGCAAAGAACACATATAGTTACCTAATAAGCATATGAAAAAATGCTCTACCTCATATAATAAAAATGCAAATTGAAACAACAATAAAAGACCCATTTTATTGGTCCTAGAGTGGCCAGAATCTAGAACACAGACATCACCAAAGTCTGACAAGGATATGAAGAAATAGGAGGTCTCACTCATTGCTGGTAGAAATTAAAGATAGTACAGCCATCTGGAAGATAGTTTTGAGGTTTTTAAGAAAACATCATACTCTTACCATAAAATGTAGCAATTGCACCTTTATTTACCCAAATAAATTGAAAATACAACCTCTCAGTAACCTGCATATGTATATTTATAAAGCAGTTTATTCATAACTGCCAAACTTTGAAGCAGTCTAGACATCTTTCCTGGTAAGTGAATGAATAAATTAACTAAAGTCGTACATATAAGGGAGCCTTTTTCCACACTAAAAAGAAACTGACTAGCAAGCCAGGAGAAAGCATGGAAGAAATGTAAATGCACGTTACCAACTGCGAAAAACCAATCTGAAAAGGCTACATCCTCTGAGGTATGACAGGGAAAACTGAAATGACAATAAAAAGACCTACCATGGGTTGAGGGGGGGAACAATGAATAAATTGAACCCATAGGACTGGATTTTCAGAGCAAAGGAACTTGTGTATTCTCCAACTGGTTCATACACGTTATTATACACTTTTTCAAATCCGTAGACGATCCAAAACCAGATGAACTCTTAACGTAAACTAAAGACGGGGGGTAGCAAAGTGATGTTCCTGGAGACTCATGAATTCCCACAGACACACCACTCTGGCAGGAGGTGCTGTCAGGAAGGGAAGCAGGCATATGTGGGGGCAGAGCATATGAGTCCTAATACTATGTTCAACTTCGCCGTGAGCCTAAAAGTGCCCCACGAAACGAAGTGAATCTAAAAGCTCTCTAAAAAATAAAAATTCACTTATAAGATAGCCAGGGTGATATGCTTAATGAGTAAAGAAAAGTAAGAAAAGTCAGAGTTGTGTACATGTCAGAAAATGAGCTGATGAGAAGAGGTGGTCAGGAAGGAGAACACCATTTATAAGTTGTAGGAAATATAATCATTAAGGAATCATAATCAAAAACAAAATATGTGCATTCATTTGTGACATCAACTTTTTCCCTTTTCTATTTCTGTTTTGAGCAGAATCAGTGTAGAAATTCTGATTGCTGAGGGAATTGATTGGAATTCATGGGAAAACAACCTCAAGCATAGAAAGAATCAGGTAGTATCATGTGATAATAGCAGTCAAAACAACACAAAAGATGACTTTTGGGTCTGTGGTACTGACTTAAGATCCTAGATTTTAGATTAGTCATAGAAGGGTTTGAACCCACAAATCATCAGTGATTTAGTTGGAAATGAATTAAGATTACCAAAGGCTAGGAAATTATTTATTTGCATCTAGAATTAAAATCTCTGGTAGGCCTGCATGTGTAAACATCATACTGTCTCACTACTGCAAGACCTGAAAGAGTGAATAAAAACTAGGAGGTATGACAGACATTGCAAAACGAAAGGAAAAGGCTCAAAAGTAAAGGGCAACTGGGGTGTGGGAAAAGAGAAAAGAAAGAAGGGGAAATTATGTAAGTATGTATATACATGATAGCTGACATAGTTGTGCTACTGACTTCTATTCCTCTACAGAAAGGCACAGTTAATGATTACTTGTTTGATCACTCTTGTATGTCTCTATTTGTTTTCCTGAGAAATCACTTTGAAGATATCAATAAGTAATATAACAACCATGGTTAATTTCCTACAACTTTGTAACTCTGTTTTGTTTGTATTGTTCTTATGCTGTTTTGTAAATGGATGTCTGTCTGTTAATATGTTCTCCTTCTTTTATTTTTTAAAATAAAAAAAATCAAAAAATAAATAAAATCTCTGGTAGGTAGAACTGTGGAGCAATGCAGGTCAGCCAACCGTTGCCGGCTGGAGGAAATCTCTTTTCCCACCTAGCAGTCAAATTTTTCTCATAAATAAATGCATTCATTCCCCCGGGTTACTTCCCAGTGCTCCACACTGAAATCTATCAACGTAGTTCATATGAGTTTTAGGTCTTACCAAGTAGAGAGGTTACAGTCTACCAAGAAAAATTAAGAAACAATGGCAGTTCTACCAAAAATTTTGAAAGACTCCACCAACACAAGATTTTATAGTCTAAGACCATTTACTGGTATCATACCTCCTTCAATTTGCTATACATACAAAATAAGTGTTTTTAAGTGATAACTTTTTTGGGGGGGGCTACTGGGAATCAAACTCAGGACCTTGCGCTTGCCAGGCAGGCACTATGCCACATACAATTCATATATATAAAATTCACTTATAAGATATATTTAGGTAGACTTTACAATTTTAGCCTCTTTAAAATGTTATCTTTTTCTAGAGAAGGTATAAGATAATGATAAAAGCTCTTAGATAATTCTTTCCACATTCCTGAGCAAACATTTAATGAGCATTTGCTTCTTGCTAAAGCCAGTCACGAGGGAAAGTTATTCCTCACCAGAAAGCCGGGCCACGAGGTCTCATGTCACCATACACCTGGAGACCACTTATTTAAACTGAGAGCAGAGAACCTGGGAGGAGATGAATCAGCCTCTGGTTACTGGTTTCAGAAACTCAAAACTAAGAAGTGACAGTAAACATCACACAAGCAATTACCTCAACAACGCTTTTTATAAGTATTATTTGGTCTAGCCTAGCTAATTAAAGAAGCAGCCATGCACATCTACCAAATAAGCCTTTTTAGATTACTAGTATGAATAGGGATGAAAAATATCATGAGCTAGAAATTGATCTATTTTAAATATATTACTTGGTGATAATAAATTCTCATGCGTCTTCCCCAAATACACATATGCCTGAGTGTATACACACATATATATACCCAAAAAGCGAGACAACCCAACTCACTACAATATGACAGCCCTTATTAAATTTTGTTAATTTTATACTAAGTTTTAATTTAATAAGTGAAGTAAAAAGTTTGAACTTCACAAATGAGTAATAGGTAACTATTAATTATGTTCCAGAGAGCAGAGGTATGTAAGGGGAAATCTATTTTGGGGGCTTATGAATCTACTACCTCCTAGGTAGCAACTTATAAAATCCACATGACATTTGTTAATGTTCTACAGTAAAGATTAATAACTCATTTCTGCAAATCTCACTCTCCTCACAGCAGTCTGTGGATGTGAAATACCCATAAATCTCATCTTGACTACACCTAAAATTATACAGTCTAGCTTGTCTGATTGAGATATAACTCGGAGCTAAAGTAAGACTCAGTTCATCAAAAGTTTTACCCAGCTTTGTGAATAACTGTCGGCATATTTCTGTTGAGTATTATATAATCCACAGCCGTTTAATGGATAATAATATAAAATGTGATTGAACATATTCCTTCACTCCCACTCATCTGAATTTGGATAATTCTAGTGGTGTGTCGTTGAGGAGAGACCCAGTCTTCAAAGAGTTTAGAAAGACATGAACGTTATTAAGCAATTTTCCTAATTCACTAGCGTTCTAGCAGCAAAATTCTTGTGCTCAATAGGAGCTTATAATTCTAGCTTCGCATATAGCTCCATCTAGCTCCATTTATGTGTCTCTTCATTTGTCTCATCCACATAAGTTTCTCCATAAAACTGACATTTCGTTATCTTATTCTTTTTATGAAAAAAGATAAAATAAAATTTCACAACAATATGATAGGAAAATAGCAATAGTTGGTACATTGCATACCGTTATCTTTAAAGTAGTTACTCAGGCAGAGTACAAGGTATGGGCATAAAAAACTCTCCAGTAGATGTAAGCACAAACCTTCCTTTTCTATGAACTAAGAGACACTAATAGTATCACTAAGCTGCATTTCTCTCTCTTTTCCGTTCTTTCCCTTCCCCTTTCTCCATCCTAGTTCCTTTTACCTTTTTAACAATTTCTTCCCATTTCACAATATCTTTTGTATATTTTAGACCTTATTTACTCTTTCAGCTTCTCCTTCTTTAAAAAAATAGAACAAATACCAACAATAACTGCTGCTTACTTAGTCTGACCTGTTTTTTAAGAGTATGTGCATTTGAAAATTGTGGAACAGTAAACATTAATCAAAAATCACATCAGCAGCTAGGTGTAGTGCTGCGTGCCACTAATCTCAGCCACTAGGGACACTGAGGCAAGAGGATCACAAGAGCAAGTCCAACTCAGGCCACCTCAGTGGCTGAAAATGACCTTGTCTCAAAATTTTTTTAAAAAATTTTTCTTTAAAAGGGTTGAGTATGTAGCCCAGTGTGAAGGTCCTGCGTTCTAGCCCCAGTATTGCAAAAATAATAACTAATAAACAAATAAGTTGATAGATAAATAAATAAATAAATAAGATTGGGGATGCAGCTTAGTGATAGTTTCCCTGTGTTCAATTCTAAGTATCACAAGAAGTCACTTCGGAGACTGCCTTGTATCGGCTTCAAAACAACCCAACCACCACAGACCCTGCAGTGAACTGTCTCATCAAAGGCCAAATTAAGACGGTATGAAATGCTCAGAAAACTGAATCTACATTTACTTTAGAATATAATTGACACTGATCATAAATTTCTCATTCATTATTTCTGTACGTATTTTTCAGTGCCTGTTGTACACCAGGCTCTATTGTACCATAACAGCTTTAGAGGTGCCAGAGTAACAAAGCAGACGTAGCACACCATGCCCAGCGTTCGCCATCTATTAGAAAGGATCAGCACTTAAACCTATAATTGTAATAGAATATGACGTCTTATGAAAGTAAAAGACTGTCATGAAATCAAGCAGAAAGACTTAGATAAAATATGAACGAGTCATTTAAATAAAACTCCATCCCCAGTACTATTTCAAAAGCATACATGCCTGTGTACGGCAGGCATTCGGGAAGGAAACAGTGGTCAGCCAAGTGCAATATGGACCCTGTCCTCAAGGAGCTTATGGAAGGAGAAGAGAGATTTTAATCAAACAGCCACACAAGTGGCTATGGGTTTTCAAGCGCTATCAGTGATAGGAAGGAGAGTTAAAGATGGCCATGAGCACATGGGAAACAGGTACTATCCAGGCAAAGGTGAAGGCATGCTTTCCCCAGCACAGGGCTGAGGGTAAGAAGAACACAGGGAAAAGCAAGGCTTCACATGCGAGGTTGGAGAAAATGCACTGGAAGGAGGTAGTGTGGCCAGAGCCAAGAGCTTATAGCTTACTCTAGCGGGATCAGCTCCCGCAAAGCGTTTAGGTATGGAAATGCCTCCCAGTTTCATTCTCGCAAGGGAGATGCAACAGAAGTCGGATGAATTTTTCAGAGGTAAAAGGGATTTCAAGCACAAAGAAAGGGTCCCTTCACCCCTGAGGTTAGTAGGGTGGTCATGCAGACACAAGTACCTGGACTGAAAAGATGTTTATAAAAGGATTGGTGCCAGGGTTCCCAGCTTAAGTATCTAGATGGGCAACAGAGTCCTTCATGGAGAAGACTGCAGTCTGAGGAACAGGGATCATAAATTCAACTTTAACTTCTGGCGTTTTTGGTGCCTTGAAGATGTTCAGGAGGGAATATGAAGGTGTAGGTAGGTGTATGTGTCTCAGACGTACAGTCTGGGCTTAATTACGTCAAGGGTACGACGTACATGACTTCTAGACGTATGTGATGACCGAGAGAATGAACACAGAGTGAACACAGAAGGGTCACGTGAGAGGACTTAGAACCGAAGCTGATAGACTTGCATCTCCTACTTACGCGAAGGAGAATCTACTCCGATGCTAAAGCCTTTCTATCCGAGCCCCACTGACTTTTCTGCACATTTTACAAAATGTTTATTTCAAGTTTAAGTGTGTTACCTTGTCAGGTGAGACTTCTTCAGCTAAATGATTATTGGGTTTGTTTTTTGGTTTGTTTTGGTTTTTATTTTTGTTTTTGAGACAGGATCTTGCTATGTAGTTCAGACTGCACTCAAACTCACTTACATAGCCCCAGCTGGCCTCAAACTGGTGGCAATCCTCGTGCTTCAGCCTCCCAGTTTCTGAGACTACAGGCGTGCACCACCCTGCTGGGCTAGTTTTTTCTATTTCCAAATTCTGCATTCACCCTTCGTCCTCTTAGTCCAACTGTGCAACTGTATATTTCCAGTTTTCAACCCTTATCTGTAATTCCAAAATTTAAAAACCTTTGAAAAAATCAGAGTTTTTAAAAGATTAAAATAGCCACATTTAATGATAAAAGTCACACATGAAATGCAGTGGGGTTATTTATACAGTCTGTCTTTTTCCTGTTAAAAGTAAAAATTGTATGATCTACTGCAGATGCACCAATACGTTTGATTATAGAATGTGGAGTCCTCAGGGGATGTCAAATAAAAACAATATATGGACTACATTACCTTTCTAGATCTGAAACACGGCGAGTTTTTGAAACACCTCTAGTCCTAGGTGTTTGATATCTTTATATCCTTTTGTTGTCTGTTTACGGAGTGACCAGCAAATGAAAAGAAGCTATGCTACTTATTTTATGTACATTAGCTTATTAATATATATTATTCATGGTACCATAGAATCTTGCAATATCATACAGTTCAAGTAGACTTCCACTCTTCTTTTTAAAAACTTCAGTACAGGCTGAGTGTGGCAGTGCACACCTCTAGTCCTAGGACTCCAGGGGCTGGGGCAGAAGGATCACTTGACCTCAGGAGTTCAAGGCCAGCCTGGTCAATACAACAAGATCCTGTCTCTGACACATATGCAAATAAATAAATAATTTAAAACATCAATACAATAGTTAATTGCTTATTGTTTTTAGAAATTATAAGGTATTGCTGGGGATTTAGCTCAGCAGCACAGCGCCTGCCTGGCAAGCACAAGGTCGTGAGTTCGATTCCCGGTACTGGAAAAAAAAAAATTATAAGATATCGATCAGTAAAATTCAAATTGAATGCTGTGCATATTTATGTCTTAAAGAAATGAGATAAGAAATTGTCCTTTCCAATTCCACAAACCAACTGAATGGATGAAAATAGATTTTTCATTTAATAAGAATGCATTGTCCAGATACAACAATGGTATATTGATGCTTTTAAATGTTTTTGTATTTAGAATGAACAGCTACACTTAAATAAGTTAATATCAAAATTATGGTTTTTAGAAGCTTAAAGTCCCTTATATTTAATAGTTTCCAATAAACGTAGAAATATATGAATTGTTTACTTAAGCTACATTTAGTAAAATGTCTTCACTTTTTCAAAAATTATTTACCTGATTGCATTACAGCTAATATTTATTAAGTATTGACTAATATTTACTAAGAAGACTTTTGTAAAGCAAAGCTACACTCTACTTCAGAAATCAGCAATTGTGTTTAGATGATGCTTTGCATTTCAGCTACTTTCAAGTTAAAGCAAAGCTCTCCCACAACGCTGAAGTGTACTATTCTTCATCCTAGATTAGTGACCTTTCGTTACCATCTTCATCATGCAGGTGCGAACGTTCTTTCAGGGATGCAGAGAAGAAAAGAGAAACAAGACTGGCTTCCTTAAAAGGTCGTACTTCAAATATCATGGAAAATCATCCGTGCATTAAAAATACTGCATACTCTAAAATACATCTAAAGTCATAAATGGGAACATCTGTGATAAAAATCAGACCTTCCTATGTTGGTCTCTGAGTCTCGTATTGTTGTCATAAATACACAACATTATTATTATTATTATTATTTTAATGGTTGTATTTGAGATGATACCAATATAATGTTCTATTCTGATCTTGTAAAAGAAATTTGCAGATCACGTAATATCATTGAATATGTAACAAAAAATTTACATATATTTTTAGGAAAAGAATTATAAAGGCTTAATGTTGAAAAAAGTCCTAAACAAAAAGAAAGTCCTCAATAATTCAACGCTTTTATACTATCTTTGGTTGGAAAACTTTTTATATCTTTCATCTACTTATTTTATGGGTTGATATATGATCATCAATTAATGAAGTCATTTCTATCATAATAAAATGTCATCATTAGAACTGTCATATTCTAGTCTAACAATTTTCTAAAGAATATGATTGGGGCATTTTAGGTAGTGAAATATTAAAATAATCTAATTGAAAATGAGACTTCGTGATTATTCATTCTGATTGACAAACACCAAGAAGTGGCTTCATTCTTCCGCACATTTCTACCGCTCGATCTCTGTAGATGTTGCTCGTTATCTGAGAAAAGGGTAAAATTCCTCTCGTCTTTGTTCTACTTAACCAGTAAATATGATTGGTTTAGGTTTTCCCTACTTTAAATGGACTTACTGTTAGAAATCTACATTAATCAAATTCCTCAAGTTTTGTGACTCTCCCTAAGAAAGACCTGCAATTACATAGCTCTCATAACTTCATTTTCCCCTTGTAAATGAAAAACAGTGCTCCTTTGCAATAAAAAAAACTTCTGCTTTCAATTGTTTATGGATATAAAAAGCGCATAGGCATAAAATAATGATTTATGGACAGGGTACATAAGACCTCATACACTTAGTACAAACCCCAGAATGCAAAATAAGAGTAGCCATGTCATAATTTGTTTTTTTCCCTTCTCTTTCTCCTCTCCCTGCATGCCTAGATCATAATCTAAATAAAGATGGTTATCCCATTTCATAGATGAAAACACTGAGTTCAAGCAGGTTATCAGACGTGATTTTAACTGCACAAGCCACAAATGCAGTGAATTTCTTATCCTTTGACTTCAAGTAGGGTATTCCTTCAACTGCAAGCTACTTGATTTTAGTTGACAATAATAATAAAATTGCCAGTCTATTAGAAAAAAGGTGAGTACTATATGTGTGCTATAGAGATGTACAAAAATGAGTCAACCTATCCAATTTTGAGGGAAAAAAAGCTATTGGAGTTGCTTCCCTACTATCGGTGGAACTTGACAGGATTCACTCACAATTTTGTTTCAGTTTTATTCTGTGTCTCACTAAGTCTATCCCATAGCCACCATGCACCACAAGATCTGCATTCACCCTAGTATCAGGACAACGCAGTGACCAAAGTCTAACACCATGGTACAGAGCAGTATTCCATTTCTTTAACGTTGTGTCTTCAACTTTAATCTCTAGATCTAAGCAATAAAAACACATGACTTGGAGCTCCAGCCCTCTTCCCAAGGAGAAACTCACACTTCCTTATACCATATTTGTCTTCACTTAATGTTTCACTTACAGAAAAGCTCTTATTCTGCTCTTCAGAAGAGATTAAGGGCGGGTTCAAAGGAGACAGCAGAAGGCATGAAATAATTTCATTTTCAGTTCAGCTTATTCTACCCAAATGACTATTCTATTTCATATATTTAAAGTTCTTTCTCTGAGGAATGGATTTAAGAAATGAGCAAATGCATACAAGACATTAGTATGAATTAAAGTGATAGAAAAGTTCTTTGAAAAATCTTTTTTTCACGTTAATTGCTTTCCAGAAATAAAAAATTGAAAATACTGGATCATATTATAGCTTTGGAGTATATGAGAAATTTTTTACTATAATGTCAGAAAGGAAGGTTCAAGGTTGTTTTTCCATAATGATTTGAGCAAGCAAACAAACTTATTTTAAAAAAGAAAGAACTTTTTTCATTAAAATGAAAATGAAAACATTCAAAAATATATTGTTTTAGCTCTGTTAAACTTCTGCCAATTATTTGTAATGACTCTGTCCTGTGTAAAATAATGTCTCTCTCAACAAAGATATCTGTGTCTTAATCCCCGGATCCTCCTGACACATCACTTTATTAATACACAAGGAGCTTTACAGGTGTGATTAAATTAAAGTTCTTGAGACGGAAGAATTTTCATGGACAATCTAGTGGGCTCAGAGTAGTCTCAAGGGTCCCCAAAAGAAGAAACAGGGCAGTCAGAGGGAGACGGGATATGACTGTGGAGCGCATGCCAGAGCCATGCGGACCATTTAGCCAGAGGCAGGCATCCTGCAGACGCTGGAAAAGGCAGAAAACAAATAATCCCCTGGAGCCTCCGGAAGGCATAACACATAGTCCCAACTGTGACTTCAGTCATCCAACTCACGTAGGCCTTTGTCCTCTACAATTATAAGACAATAAATGTATGTCCTGACTTTAAATCGCTAAGTTTATGTTAAATGTGTTACAGCAGCAATAGAAAAGACACGAATAGGGTTCCACGCTGAGCTTTATGTTGTCATTCTGAATGACACTGTGAATTTTGATGACTTCTAAGAAACAGTCTGCCTAGAAATGTTGGTAATGCTACATTTCCTAATCATAGCTGAAGTTAGTTGAGAGAAACCTTCACAAAGATCAGTTCCCTAAATCAATGTCTGAAATTAACCTCTCAAGTTACTAAAATGTTCCAGTCGCAGAAGTTATAAAGGTAAAATGCACTCTCTTTGCCCCGCCCGGCCGCACCTCCCCTCGCCTTCTCTTCCAGCAAAGTACAGGTAGGAATAAATGAAAACAGAAAATCAGGCAGAGGAAAGGCCATAAAAAGGTGCGAGTCCCCTCTAAGCTTTGTTCTTACCACCTATTCAGCCCTTGAAAGCTTTTAGTGGGACACTAACATGATCAGTTAGCATCTCTGAAATAGTCCTTAAACAGTGATAAGGAGGCCAAGTTATGAGAAACCATCCTAGACATAAGGAAACTAGCAAGAATTTGGTAACATTCTGGGAAGGAAAAACAGAAGCCCCAGGCTAAATTCACAATACTTAGAGGGCCAAGGATCTAGCTCAGCGGGACAGTGCCTGCCTGGCAAGTGCGAGGTCCTGAGTTCAATCCTGGTACAAAAAAAAAATGCTTACAACTATTAAAACTAGACCAAATACTATCCATAATATGGAAAAATTAAAGAAATGATGTGTTCTAGTGTCAAACTCTGATTGATTTGCACAGGTAGAGAAAGGGAAGAAGATTCATACATAATACTGTGGCTTAAAGTGGACAGTAGTGAAGATAAGTTCACCAGATAACAGATAAAAGTCTAAGTAAAAGTTTTCAAAGAAAAATGATCGGTTCAGCGTTGACTTAATGAAGTCGGAGTCCTTACGGAGCGTCCAAGAAGGAGCCCCGGTGCACAGCCAAATGCTGGAGACACGGAGTTGACCCAGATGAGAAGTCACCGAGCCGGGCTTTGGACGAGGAAGTCACACAGGATAAAAACATGGGACACAGAATAAGAAAATACAAGGACCAGATGAAGTCAAGAACTCTGAAGAAAATCAACGTATAAGGGGTGGGAGAAACTGAAAGGATTTCAGAAAAGCTCAGGCAAAAGAGGACGGTACACTATCGCAAAGCCAACGTAGGAGAGAATTTCAACAACAGAAAAAGTAGTTAACAAGGTCAGATGCTACAGAGAGGAACGGAGAGAAAGAGCAGAAGACAGGCCAGCGGATTGGAAATGACCGAGCCCCTGGTCCTCCCCGAGGGACACTTTCAGGGGACAAAATAGAAGCCAAAGTAGAAGTCAGCCTGTAGAACTAGGACTAAAATTGTGAGGGCACCTTGGGGCTGCACTCCCTTCACTCTCCAGGTGGGGGCGCTCATCTGTTCTCTTGGTTGAAATACCGCCTGCCGGTTAATGTTAAGGACTCCCTCACTTTCATTTCTATCCCGGATCTCTGTATGAGGTAGAAGGTAGAATGCAGCGATTGCAGCAACTGACGGGAGGTACCGCAGGACTCAGCACCAGTACCTCGATTCTTTTTACTTCCTGCATCAATCATACCATCTATTTCCGTAAGTCTCAAAGTTACATTTCTACTTCAGGACTTTTTTCATTCTTTCTGCAATAGCCAGCTTTATAGATACAGTACTGTGCGTATATTCACCAATTTAATTCTTTCCACAGCTCCAGTCGAAGACCAAATCGATGAGAACCAAGTCAAATTCAATGACTAGGTTTAATGTTGACCTTATGTAGAAATTCGATTCAGTTCTCATATATGTGTATGTGTAATATGTGTGTCTATATGTGTCTAGATGTATAAATGTACCTATATATGTATAAATATTGTTAGCCTTACACTATATGTAATATACATACGAGGCCAGTTTTAAATATATGATATGCTGTATGCATTTTACACTGTATCAGTATCGACGATCACAAACATCTCATACTTAAAATTTACATGCCCCGCCAACTCGTGATTGTCACCTTCAGTCTGCTTCTCCCCGGTCGTCCTCAGTTGAAAACTGGTATCTTGTTTTATTCTTTCATTTTCCTTCCCCCCAAACCTACAACCTCCCCATTCATTCGGCTCTCAGCATCTCAGACTGATGCCTCTTCCCCTCTACCACCAGCGCTCCTGTCTAGGCTTCCATCAGTCCCGCGGTGAACACTCCATTAGCACTTTTCCACTTCCCTGCACTGGTCTCTCAAACCGCTCTTGATACGTCTTCCAGCATGAGATTTTTTAAATTTACAAAACGGATAACCCCCCTCGGGTCTAACATTGTTCATCCGCTTTCCATGTTGTCTAACACAGAATCCAGTCTCCTGGCCATGGTCCCGCCACGACCTACTCAGCCTCTCACGCTGTGGTCCCCTTGCTTGCTGGGGTCACGCTGCACTGGACTCCGTCTCAGCATGTCCCATCCGCAGAGCCTTCACCTGCGCTTGCGCTCCCCCAGGGGCATGCCATGTGCTTCCATGACTTTTTGAAGGACAGCCCTCCTCTTCTCGGGACTCGATTACACTGCCTGCTGAGCACTGTTTAAGTAAACAAAGGACTTGCCTCTTTCGTCAAGTATTGGAAACCCAGTGTTCTGAGGTCAGTCTCTGACTGATGCTTGGTAAATCGCAGATTCTCAATAAACTCTCATCAAATAAACGAATAATAAGGAGCAAAGCAGTAACAGTAACGAGCACCGCATCTTGACTGCTCGCTACATGTCAATGAGGTAGACACTCTTACCATCCCACTTCAGTGATGAGGAAACTAGAGTGAAAACAAGTAATATGCTAAGTAACAAACAGCTACTAGCAGGTAAAGGATTTGCATGCAGGAAGACTGGCTTCAAGGCTCATGTTTTTAATCTGTTTTAAAGATTTCATATTATCTGACATAAAAAGAAAAATCAGGGCTTCAGTTATTACAGATTACATTAGGGTTTATAGGACTGCACGTGTGTGTGCGCGTGTGTGTGTGTGTGTATTTACAGAGAGGCACCGTGCTTATATGCAGAGGGTAACACGTTACTAAGAAGAGATACAAGACACGAGAAAAAAAGGCAAATCAAATACGTGACTAAAAAAATAGGTATCAGACCCACGATGAAAACCTGACTGTGACAGAGTCATTGTCTTCTGTGACATAGAATCTGAGTTGTTAGACTTCTGATGAGGGGGTTTAAAATTTATTTATTAATGTAGACAAAGGAGCTGAGAATGAGAGAAATAAAACGCCCCCTACCGGGAGGAATGGGAGAGAGTGGGCAGGGTGACGGCGGCTGGAGCAGAGCCCGGCTGAGGGTGAAGAAGGCAGGTTTGTAAAAGCACTCATCCGCGTGCTGTTATGGCGCGGTCTTCCCCAACAGCAGCCCAAGGCCCAGCTGAGAGGCTCCGCTGGCCAAGAATGACCAGGCGAAACAAGAGAAGAGTGAGGCGAGACTTGTAACTGGGAGAATTGATCTTCAAGACAGAAGAAAATGGCTAGATCTGGAAAGCAGTAAAGACATGGTCAAAAGGTAAGGAAGCGAGTAGCCCATGGACTAGAAGCCTTTACCAGGTCCCGGAGAACGTACGGAAAGTGCGCAAGGGAGAGGGCTGAAGGCGAAGCGTGAGGATCCACCCTAAGGCACGCCATCCCCTCTGAGTGCCCCAGAACCCAGGAGTCGGGAGGCTCTCCAGCTGCCCTCGCTGACTCTTACAATTTCATCTTTCTCTTCAATTGCTCACTAAGACTGTGCTTAAGGAAACTACTTCACATCCCAGTGAATGTCCATGCTGATTAGCACTGACCACTTGCTTTGGCGGTAGCAAAAATTCTACCTTAAAAGATTTATTGGTAAAGTAAACTTGTGTATCGACCATGTTTCTTCTGCTTCCTAAAGAAATGATCTCAAAGT
Source organism: Chinchilla lanigera (assembly GCF_000276665.1). Classification (NCBI taxonomy): domain Eukaryota; kingdom Metazoa; phylum Chordata; class Mammalia; order Rodentia; family Chinchillidae; genus Chinchilla; species Chinchilla lanigera. The sequence continues at coordinate 21,799,574 of NW_004955432.1, forward strand.
GTTGCGGGGTCAAACATGATTTTAATCTGTTCCTTACCACATAGGGAATATCTTCAAATAACAAAATGGTAGCCATTTTCTTAACTTCGAATATGAGTAGCTTACATCTGTCTTAGTTACATTTCTTGTTGCTGAGACAAAATTCCTGACACCCAAGGCTAAAGGAGGAGACGTTTACGTAGCTCACAGTTTGCAAAGGTTTCAGTCCATAATCGGCTGACTCCAAGGCAGGGTGGCATGGCAGACAGGCATCACAGAGGAGAAACAGTTTAAGGTGCGCAGCAGGTAGTAAAGCAGCAAGGGACAGTCACAACCCATTCTATCCCTTAGATCACCATCCAGGCTACTTAGGGCAGGCAGCACTCACACCCTTAATCTTAGTGCCCTTGGTCCTAGCATTGCACCTTGAATCAGTTCCAGTGTCACACACCTTGGATCCAGCCACCTCTGAAAAAGCCCCACCTATGACTGCATGAGGCTTTGGGGAGACATCTAAACGCAAACCTTAGCACCATCCTACTAAACTAAAAAGTGACATACTGCACTGATAATTTGCTTTCTAAATATTTCCCTAGTTTTGTAGTTTTTCCATAAGTGGCACAGTTTATATAAGGTTTTCCTGTCACTGAAACTGAATTTTATAAAACATAGCCATGAGATTATAGGAAAATCAGACAAATAGCACTGCATGCAAAGACAACAACTTACCCCTATATTTTGCTACTTACAGAGCACATTCTTATCCATTGGCTTATTTGATCCCTTTTATGATGGTGTACTTGATTTTTTATGGTTATGATTTCTTATTTCATGCATTTTCCAATTAACTGGCTGAGGTCCAGGGAGATTCGGCAAGCACACAGATTCAAAACTCAAACTAGGTCTACTTGACACTTTCCTAGCGTTGGCTTCAAAGTTAAAAATGATATGAATAATCTTAACAGAAACAGAGTAATGTACTGCGTATAGGAACAAGTGCAGAAGGTCTGCTTCGATCGGGCACATTGGAGTTCTGTCTACCTTGTCTCCTGGGATCATTTCATCAAGCCACGGGACAACAGCCCCATTCTCTGCACCCAGCACAACACAGGAGAAAGTGCAGCTAGATGGTGGGATAAGGAGCTTGGAAGAAAGAAAGAATTCAAACCCAAACAGCTCACTACTGAGTCTTTGCTTCAGCGACAGCAATCATTACAGCAAAGCTTTGCTTTTCAAACTGACTCATTTTTTAATATGAATATCTAGTTGGAGAAGAAAACATTTCAAAAAATCCCCTTTAGTTGTTGCCAGGAGGTAAATCTGTATAATGTATTTATCTGTATAAAGTATTTGCATAACCTAAGGAAATAGCTCCAAATGTGTAAAAAGACCTAAAGCATCAGGAGGGCCATTGAAACATTATGAATAACGGTTCTTTAAAGTAAGATACGTATAAAACTTAAGTATCTACCGCAATGGCCTACCCATAGCACTAAGCAAAATGCAGGATTTGGTTTAATTTTCTTTCTTCTTAGGCCAAAGCGTTCTCTTACTGAAAGCATTTACTCATAAAATAACTAGAAAGCATAAAATTGGAAAGCAAACCTAAAATAAGCTTCCTCGCCCTCTGTTAATCATGAAATTTAAAGAAAAATAATGACATATAAAGTTCTCTAACATAAGGAAATATGACAGTTCAGCCAACTTGAGAACTGTCATTATTTAAAAGTTATTACTGAAGTTCTACATTTAACTTCCATTTAATGTTAGCATTAATTTTATTTCTGAAACGTACGTAAGATAGTATCTAAGTCCTCCATATTTTTAAAACATTTTCACAGGAAAAGTCAGAATGCTAGGTGGGTTAAGGAACAGCAACACACAAGTAAATCTTTCAAACAATAACACAATATTTCAAATTCTCAAAGTAAATACATTAAGACCAATAATGTAAATACATTTAGGACCAACAGAAACCAGACTTTATGAAAATGTGCTCACTACAGAAAGTTACCTCGTTACGTTTGCCTCATAAAACCCAACACTATAACATGAGCATAAATAATTCTTTTCATCCTTATAGTGTTATTTTTGTCCTGCCCGTATCTGGAAGTTCATCTGCAAAGAAATTTTCTCATGGAACGTAATAATTGATATATACAAAGACTTACTTTTAAAAAATAACTCAAGTAATAAATTTAACCAAATTCTCTTGCCTCTCATAAAAGCTTTTGTTTGCTATTTTGTTTTTGTTTCTGTTCTAAATTCTTCTTAAGGCTACTGTTAATGGCAAGGTCAACTTTGCTTACCCCAAGTCACGAATGGCTGAATTAGAAATTTAATATCTGAAAACCATTTATGTTCATACATTTATCAGCAATCTATCAAAAAAGTAAGCTATGGTGCCTTATTAAGACACTACCCAAGTCAGGGTAGAGTTTCAAACTTATTGAACTTTCTATGTGCATAGGGGGAAATGTAATTGTGTTGCAGCCTATAAATACATTGCTAGCTCTAACAAGCAACAAGACATGCCACTCTAGAAAGTCAAATACTGCAATGTGTCATTTCAAACTTCTCTCCCTGGGCCGAGGAAAATAGGAACAGATTTCAAATAAAGTTATTTAAAGTAGATTCTGGTATACAGACACCCACATCCTCTCAAGTTAAATCTTTCTGTTAGACTATCTCCAATCCATCTGACCACTTCCACCTGACAGACAAGCCCGTCAAATAAGCAGTAAGTAGGCCTAAAATCTGTCAAAATGGTTGGCATCACTGGTGATTACCGTTTGACTGATGGAGCCGCGAAGTTATTCAAAACAGGCTCACCAAGTTTCCCACGTATATACAGTCTCGGCGCTTGCTGTGTTAGTAGGTGCGTCCTGTTTATGTATTTGAGAGGAGTTGTATTAAGTTACATTATGTAAGAGAAACAAGCCAAAAAAGTTGTGAGCAGCGAGTTTGACATGTAGGTCTCCTCTCAGAGTTAGCCCTCAGCTTCAGCGCTTGGGAGCAAAGGCTCTCTCTCCACCTGACAGGCATGCAAAGGAGGCAAGAGGGTAGGGGTGGCCGAGAGAAAAGCATGCCCGGCTGCTATGATTTCCTTCGTGGGGAACTAAAACGTGTCTTGACAAAGGAATGGATTTATGACGTTTCCTGAGGTTAAATAATAACACTTAAAAATTCCCTATGGGTGAACATGATCATTATGTATAGCTACAATGTACTAGTAAAATTCATTTTAAGAAAACACTTAGGATAAAAATGGATGGTTTGGTAACACTGATGCAACTGTTGACATTAGTTTCTTATTCTTAGTATGAACAGAAAAAAACAAGCTTGAGGGGCTGGGGATTTAGCTCAGTGGCACAGCGCCTGCCTGGCAAGCGCAAGGTCGTGAGTTCGATCCCAGGTACTGAAAGAAAAAACAGAAAAAAACAAGTTTGAAAATCTTAAAAATTGAAAAGTGAGGATGAAGATGATTTAATTTCTCAGTTTGCACAAATGCCAATGTTGAAATGCAGCCTGATCTTCGGCAAACATTGTCGGGGCAGCAGTTAAGATTACAGATTTTGGAATCAACCCACCTGACCTGAAACCTGGGTTCCCACCTGGCAAGCTGAGTGCCTTTAGACAGATAGAGTACCTGCTAGTACACAAGTACTCTAACCCATACAATGGACGTCATAACACTGTGCATTCCCAAGGCTGCTCTAACTACTCAATGACTTAATGTGGGTAAAGACTTTTCAAAATGGTGGGGCACTGACGACTTGCTATAGACTCACAGGGTGGAAAGAGAATGTAACATACCTGAGAGCATTTTGTTCAAATAAAAGACCTTACTGAGTATGGAGGGTCTGGAGGGGCGGGACCAGGAATCAAACTCACAACTTCATGCTTGCCAGGCAGGCGCTGTGCCGCTGAGCTATATCCCGAGCTGGGGAGGTTTTCCTGTCCCAGCATCCTATGCTCATTTTAAGTTTTGCTTCCATTCAGTATTTTCATCATATTTAATAACAACACTAAGAAACAACGACTAAAAGTACAAGATCCCCATTCCGTACAGGAATTAAGCTGGCTGCTTTGCTCACTTCCACATTTATTAACCATAAAATTCCTAGGAGGGAGATCAGCTTGACAGATTAAGAAGTGAAATTACAATCAACTCGCACAAACTGAGATTAAACAACTGATTATATCGGAGCTGTTTTGATACCTAAACATCTTGCTTTAAAACCTATGTTCATTTTAATAATTGTGTTTTAAAAACTTGTGGTAAATATCTAATTATCAATAGCATGCATTTTTAGTTATTCTAGCAAAGAAGAGTGGTTGATAGTAAAAGTTTGAACTTCATAAAGAGAAACAGTTGCTTAGGACCTCTGAAGTACATCACAGAAGCATGAACGATCCAACGCTGATCTATCATACCCTGAGCTCTGTGCTAGTTCTGCTTTCTAAATTACTTCCTTTTGTTCCAAAACAGCAGAACTGTAAGCGCCTGAACCGCAAAACTCACAGATACCCAAGAACTGGGAGCTGAACAGGATTTCAAAGACTGGTTAATTGAGGAACACCCATGAGAATGTCTTATTCCATGAAAGCAGCTGAAGCATAAATTAGGAGCCAGAAAACTAAGACATTTTTCCAGCATCAAAATGATTTTACGCCGTGTTCTTAGGTGGTTTTTCAGCCACAGATACAGGTAGTAATCTCAGACAGAAACACGCAAAAGCCTAGACTCTGAAGGAGGGTGGACGAATGGTACCGAGGGGGAGAGCCCAGGCTGCCCGCTAAAACTGAACATCGGAGGGAGTAATCTAACGTACAGGATTAGCACCTCGAGAGCCTTGCCCTGGGTCAGCTCATCTCTCTGTGAAGCTTTATCCTCTAGATGGAAATAAAAACAGTGAACTCTTTTAAATGTGCCCTATGGTCTGATTAAAGATTGAAAAGGGCTCTAAAAATCCACAGTACTCCCAGGGAAAAATGCTAAATATCATTATCATTATTACACCAAATGCAGTAATTTGGTCTCCTCAGATTCCCTTTTTATGTAGATTCCATCAAACTCTGACTTTTGACTTTTCCCCCCTCTGACCAAATCTCCAATGACAAAGCGGAGGGAAATGTTCAGGCAATTAGTTGGAAATGGAGGCAATTAATTCCCTTTTTTAGTGGAGACCTGGCCTCTGTGAACCGGTTTAACCAAAAATAATCAGTGACCTTTCCCGGCCCATACGGAAGCAAATCTGCTTGATATTTGTCACTGGTTATCCATCTACTGCTTCGACATTAATGAGTCTCTTCACTTCATCCCTTTCTTGTATGAAATAAGCCATCTCTTCTGGTCCATTGCTACCTCTGCATCTGCTGTTTTTTGCAAATCAAATACAGTCAAAGACCTCGTCATCCGTGTGGAAGTTTGGGATACTTCTTCAGTGTGACCGTGATTTCCGATGCCCTCCAACCCTTCCCACTCGAACTGTTTTCCCTTCCAAGCTGAAACAGTGGGATCTTAGTCAAAATGAGTAAAAGAGAACAACCAAGTTGAACTTTAAGTGTCCCAGAAAAGATAGCATAATTTATCTAGAGCTAAGTACCACAGGTAAAGGCCTCACAAGGGACATGCATGGCCTCACAAAGAACATGAGAAAGAAAGATTATTGATTACCCTATTCTCCCACCTGCTTCGTTCCGCATTCTAGCCACTCCCTGAAACTCCCTGAGACGTATCGTTCCCTTCTTGTAAGTTTCCTAAAGTTTCTATAGTTTCTGGGAAGACTGCTTCACAAAGAGTTCGCTTGCCAAGCAGGATGTGGCTTTTTGGCTTAAAAGCTGCTCTCACACCTGCTTTGCTGCTGACCTGATCCTACCCTGCGTGGAGGCTCTCAGTCAGTCGCTGGCCGGCTAATAAAGACTCATTCTAAAATCTCAATTGGCGATCCGTGCATTTTGGTGTTTGTCGGTTGGTATCTTGGTTCGGTTCTGAGTCCAGAACACCACACAGACCTAGATCCAAATCCCTGCCCCATTACTCCCTTAACTGGTCACCTTGGGAAGGTTGGCTGTTCTTCAAAACCTCCTTTTACTTTTCTGAACAAGGGAGACTGCAGCACTTGCCTCAAGGATATTGTCAGACTAAGTTGAGGTGTTCCCCAGCAGTGTGTTTTGTATATGAAGAGAACCTGATCAGTATTTCCTAGTATCACCTAGAGAAGAAACGAAAGGAGAGGAGAGATGCAGGGAGTGGGGAGGGGAGGGGAGGGGAAGGGAAGGAATGGAATAACTAATGATCTATAGATGACTGTGATACTCAAACTCTTCTAAGACAATTATACTCAGTCATGAGTAGTTAGCTCTCAGTCCCCTTTTATCCCTCAGTAAAGGACGTAATAACTCAGATTGCCTGTTTTGTAACATATTTCTTTCTCTTGGCACGCTCTGGAATAACTTTGCTTGCTATATTTGTTGTTATTTGCTTCATCTTTCCCGAACCCCACCCTAAGTGGCTACTCAAAAGCTTTGTCCCCCGACCCGCTGTGGATGTGCTCAGCAGGGAGAAAGCTGAGGGCGCTCAGAGACAGCCAGGGTTCTAACTGCGAATCAGGAGGAGCGTAAGTGAACTGGCATTGAGAGAACACGGGAAAGTAGAACTGCCCTGTGGGGAAAAGGCAGATTAGCAGTTACCTGCCAAGTCATGCAAAGAGTTGCTTCATTTTTCTCCAAAAGCAGAACGCTCCAAGGCTGTTTTGATAGGAAATTGTAATGAGGGGGAAATGCTAGTTTTGGAGGAAGCAGTTTGTGGCTGTTTCATGCTACCTAAATCTGTTGGAAGCATGAAAGTGAGACCTCTGGGAGAGGGGGGGAAGACCTCCTTTTATACTGTGAGGGCCTACGACCAGTGCAAGTTGGACCTCCAGGGAACAAATTTGGAGCTACTGTTCCGGCAGAGGAGTAGGCGCTAAGCACCACCCTGTTCCTCATCCTTTACCCTCTCGCCTGACTCCCGCCCTTCGCTCTCTTTTCAGATACTAATCTAACTCAAAATTCTTAAGAAACACACACTTATTCAGTCACACGGAAAGTTAGGAGCAAACTAAAAATGCTGAACTTCTGACTTCCTGTTTCACTGTGTCCCATCAACTCCAAACCAACCGACCACAAAGAAATCACTGAATCATCCGCACATATTAGCTTGGTTAACACATTAGCTTGCATGGGAGCTAATCCATGGTCCCTGTAAATGATTATTTCTTCTTTTTAACATTTTGGAATTTTATGAGTACACGTTTGCAGTAATGCAGTTTGCACTCATCTCGGGGAGGGAGTACATGTACATACTGCAGATTGATTCTTTTTCTAAATCCCCTTCAGTCTCAATTCCCTCCCACACCTCTAATTCCCCACATGGTCTTTTTTCCAAAATAGATCACACACTAGTCCATGGAGCCTGCTTAAGTAAATATAAAAGAACTGAAATTACCCCGTGCATACTACTGAACAACTATGAAATGAAAATAAAAATCAACAACAGGAGAAATTTCAGAAGGGGCAAAAGCTCATGGAAAATTAACGACTTGCTCCTACACAGCCAATGGGTCACAGAAGAAATGGAAGAAGAAATTAAAGAATTTCTGGAAGCGGGGCTGGGGATTTAGCTCAGTGGCAAAAGCGCCTGCCTGGCAAGTGCAAAGTCGTGAGTTCGGTTCCCGGTACCGGAGAAAAAAACAACAACAAAAAAAAAAAAAACAAAAAAAAAAGAATTTCTGGAAGTTAGTGACAATAACTGTAAAAAAAACTCAGTGAAACCTTTGAGACACTATAAAAGCAGTTCTAAAAGGGAAAAGCATCACAATCTATGCTTATGTTAGGAAAACAAAGTGAGTCCAAATAAATAGCCTTATGAGAAATCTTAAGATACTTGAAAAACAACAAACCAACCCCGAACTGAAATTGAAGGGCATTATAAAGATGAGAGCAGAAATCAATGAAATTGAGACTAAAAAGAAAATAAGAAAACAATGAACAAATAGCTGGTTCTTTCAGAGAATGAATAACATAGGCAAGCGCTCAGCCAGACTTACCAAGAAAACAAGAGAAAAGACTCACATCAATGTAATTACAATGAAAAAGGTGACATCACAACAGACACTCAAAATCCAGAAGACAGTAACTACTTACAAAATTATATTCTAACAAATTACCACATTTGGAAGACACAGAATCCTTTAAACATAAAAATTGCCAAAACTAACCCAGAAGTCATAAATATGCTTAACAACCCAATAACAAGCTATGAAATTGACACATTAATAAAGAATCTACTGACTAAAAAAGAAAGCCCAGGACCTGAGGAATTCACAATTGGATTCTACAAGATCTTTAAGGATATTATGTCACCAATATTTCTCAAGCTCTTCAAGGAAATTGAAAGGGACAGAGTGTTCCCAAGTTTATTTATGGAAGCCAGGATCACTCTGAGCCCCACATCAGGGAAAGACCCAACTAAAAAACAAAACTATAGGCCATTCTCCTTAATGAACATAAATGAAAAAATCCTCAACATGGAATCCTAACATTCTGTGTTAGCAAACAGAATGTAGCACATCATCAAAAAGATCATACATCATGATCGAGTAGGTTTCATCCCAGCGATGCAAGGATGGCTCAACATACAGAAGTCAGTAAATGTAATACATCACATAATCAGAAACAAGGCCAAAAACATGATTGTATCGATAGATGCATAAAAGGCTTTTGTCAGAATCCAATACTCCTGCATGATAAAGGTCCTGAAAAAAACAGGTATAGAAGAATCATAACTGACTATGATAAAAGCCATTTATGAAAACCAATAGCCAGAATAATCCTACATGGGGAAAAACTAAAAGCATTCCCCCTAAAGTTAGGAACAGGACAAGGATGTCCACAATCATCACTTCTATTCAACATTGTACTCGAGAAGTTAGCCAGGGCAATCAGGCAAGAGAAAGAAATAAAAGGGATACACATAGGAAAGGAAGAACTCTAACCATCATTATTTGCTGGTGACAGAAGACCCAAAGAACTCCACCAAAAAAATCTAGGAATTAATAACCAACTTCAGCAACGTAGCAGGGTAAGAGGTCAGTGCATAAAAATCATTGGCATTTGTGTACACCAATCATGAACTTGATGAGAAGGAAATTATGAAAACATTAACATTCACTCTAGCTTCAAGATAAATTAAACACCTAGGAATTAACCTGAGCAAGGAAGTGAAGGACCTCTATAAAGAAAACTGCAGGAGCATCAGAAAATGAAAAGATGTCCCGCACTCCTGGATAGGCTGAACCATGCTATCAAGGTAGCCATACTCCCCAAACTGCTGTACAAATTCAACGCAGTCACAATCAAAATACAAATGGCTTGCTTTGCAGAACTAGAAAACACAATCCTAAAATTCAGATAGAAGCAGAAGAGACCTAGAAGAGCAAAAGCAATTTTGGACCGCAGAGCAAAGCAGGAGGCCTTGCACTACCTGACTTCAAGTTACGCTACAAAACAACAGCGATAAAAACGGCATGGTACTAGAACAAAAGCAGACACGTGGGTCCGTGGAGCAGAACAGAGGACACGGAAACATTCCTAGACACATTCAGATAAAGTACCATTTCTGTAGCGCAAAGTGTGTCTGTGTGTTACCGCTGATTGTCTCATGAAATAGGTTCAATCATATTTTCAGCGAAGTACTTTCCCTCTGTTCATTTCAAAAGAGCATCGAGTTGGAAGGTATTGCACAGAGATACCGCACGCACTCATCTTTGCTCTGTCTACACATCTGCAGATAGAGGAACTCTGTATAAGCAAAAATCTAAATTAATGGCGCCAGCTTTTCACCTTCCAATCTGTCTTCCAAATGGTTAGAGTGCGAAAGATTCTACTAAAACAATAAGTGCTTTACATTTTGAGAACACTGATAAAATTTCTTTATAATATTAACTGTGCTTACAAGAAAACAGTTTAATGGTAGACGCAATTTTGACAGGAAAAAAAACCAAATCACCCTTCATGTGAAAATTTTCTTGCAAGGCAAAGGAATGAGAGCTACTTATGAGGAAAAGTCATTGGCTAAATGGAAAGGGTATTTCAGAGTATGACTGAAGGATCAGATGCCTCTTAGCCTAAGAGTAAGGAGAAACCTAGAATTTTACCGAAATTTAGTGTCATTGTGAAGATGTTGACAATAAAACTTTTGCCAGAAACCTGAGATGGTTTAGTAGTTCAAATGTTTTAGAATTTACGCAGGTTCAGAGGGATCAAGGTAGACATCTTAGCCGTCGAGAAGTTCTGGACAGCCACTAGTATGTAGAGCATCTTACTGTCCAAAGACGGAATCCCAGTGCAGTCAGCACCAGCCTAGGTTTTGGGGGACTGGCGAAACGTGTTTGTTTTTTTGGTTTTTTTTTTTTTGTTTTTTTTTGTTTTTTTGTTTTTTTGTTTTCCAGTACTGGGAATCGAACTCACAACCTTGCGCTTGCCAGGCAGGCACTGTGCCGCTGAGCTAAATCCCCAGCCGCGAAACATGTTTGATAGAACGAGTATCAGCAAGATGTGCCAGAAGTGAGGGCCGGAGGGAGACAGCCAAATAGCTAGTTACAGCAGCTCCTGGGTTACGTTCTTACTTTGGTAGAAATGTGCCTAAAGAAGCCAAATATCATCCCAAGCTTAATTTATTCACAAGCAGGCAATCTTCTGCATTTGGAACGTGTTTGTATCACGAAGAGCTAGAGAAAGAAATGAACACAGGGATAGAACTCTCTGCCCAGTGGAAGAAGCCATACAATGTATACATTTGTTTCAATAAGCAAGTGGAGGAGATGTGGGGGGAATTTGGAAATACTTTTCCCTGGCAACTCTTTAAAATGAACGTAAAGAAGGGGCGAGAGAAACCTTGCTAAAAGTCCTCCTCTATTTCCAGATTCATTTCCTGCTATGACTCATTTGAGCCTTCAAAAAGAGATCCAGTAGGACATTCTCAGTTCAAATTCTCACTCATTAAAACCTGAAAATTGCCCGGGCGTGGTGGCGCACGCCTGTAATCCCAGCACTCGGGAGGCTGAGGCAGGAGGCTCATTGCGAGTTCGAGGCCAGTGACCTCAAGGCCAGCCTGAACTGCACAGCGAGACCCTGTCTCAAAAAAGACAAAAAATAAATAAATAAATAAAACCTGAAAATACAAAATAAAAATGCAATCCAGTGGGATTTTAAGATCATTACACTCAATCTCGCACTTTCCTGAGAGCAGCAGAACATAGAAAGAAGGGCTTTCTCCCCTTGGCCAATCTACTCTTAACAGGGTCACCTGAGAGGAATCCACACTCTACTACCGTATTTCACACTTTCACCTGTATGTGTGCCCCACTTTTAACACGAACTACCTCGTTCTGACTAGGAAGTAGCCAAGGCTTCCCATGTTCCAGTGAATCCAGTGTAAAGGAAACAAAAAGTTATCTGTCACCAGCTACATGTGCAAAGTAAATGACTGCCAAATTTTGGTCTGTCTCCAGATAGACACAACTCAACTCCTCAGATTGCCCGCTTGCCTGGTAATGCACACAGCTCTATAGTCAGGGTGAGTTCCTGCTGCTCAGCTTCTTGCTCTTTCCTTCCTTCCCTATAAAACTGCAGCTATGCTCCGTCTTCACGGCTGTGTTTTGGCAGCTATGCGTCGCGCCTACTCCTGTGTCTTGCAGGTCCTTCTCTTCGATCTGATTAAACATCACCAGTGATGCCTGAAGGAAGCCGCAGAGACGCTCTATGTTTGGTTTGGTTTGTTGTCACATAGTCCCATATACCAGTCTGCTATTTGTAAATACTGCCTTTCTGGGTCTGCTGCCACTTACGATAACAAGAAACCCATTTCTTTACCCAGTAGCAGGTTATTTCCATGACAAATCTGCACAGTTTTATCTATACAATGCATAAAAGATTGATTACATTTCCACACGTAGATGATGTTTACTATTTTATCAATATCAATATGAAATAGAACCTCAGGGTTCTATGTGAACCATACTTTGGTACTTTATTTAAAATTATAGTTTAAGAACATTGCATTTCTTTGTTTCTTCTTTCCTTCTTTCTTATTATCCAAACCAGTTTTTAAAATTATTTTCCACTTTCACCATACTAATTAGTATGATGAATGAAAAGTTTATTTATGCTAAAAGTTTGCTGTATCTTTAAGCATTTTGTAATTATTTAGGGTGTCTACAACTCAAATACTTGCATATAAATCATTAAAATTAAGCTGACTTTGAGAAATGTTTCACTTTTTTATATCAACTCTAAGTTTCACTTCAACAAAATGTGCTCATACTGCATTATTCTATTCCTTTACAATAAAACTGGAAAGCAAACTAAAAATAATAAAAACAATGTAACAGCATGAAAATTGCATGTGTTGTATTTGTTTTGGAACAACAAAAGTTTCTTTTCTCATTCCCAAAATATAAACCATAAAGTTTAGACTACGGTAGGTATCCGTCACCAAGAAATGAAGAGTTAGTATTAATTCAAAGCTACTTGAGAGAGTATAGCTACACTCAGTTTCTACAATACAATTGAAGCAGAATTATCAGAATAATTTTAGCTATGAACCCCTTATTCTGTGACACTTTGCTTTGTTGACAGTTTCTGAACAAGGAAGAGTCATCGAGGTTATTTTAAAGTCTCAGTGTTAAACGAAGTTTCCAGTAAATAAGTCACTAGTAAACTATTCAAGGTGAATTAAACATTATGCAAAGTTTATTATTTTTCTCAACTTGTCTACTTCTAATGAAACATGCTGAAACAATATTGAAAATATGGAGTACTAATTCATACAAGCAAATATATGTATATTGTATAGACACAGAATTAAATAAATAAATTTTAATCCCTCCTATAAATTTCAAGGTATTGTAATTAAAATTATTATTTTAAAATGTTAATCGCTTTAGCATACTGGAAATCTTCTAAACAAACTGTTCAGATTTACACCTGCATAGAACACAAGAATAATCTGTTAAACTTAGGGAAGAAGAAACATGCTAATCTACTGTCTGCTACCCTTTCTGCTACAAACAGAACTTATATTTTCTTATCTCTAAAAGCTAATAAAATAGATATTGCTAGAATGTAAATAGAAATTAACATTTACTTGTAAAATAGCATGAGGCAATAAAATGTTAAATCATGTTCCAATTTAGTAAATATCTGAGAATATTAAACTGGAAGAAGAAATTCCTTTGGTTATCATGAACTAAAACTGTGATTTCTATCTTGATTAAAATGAGACATTGACAGAGATTCAGTTATATTTTACCCGAATTATAGCAAATCATAGCTTGACTGCTCTAACATCCTGATACCTAGTTATCAAGCAAGACGAACTTATAATTATAAGCAAGCTATTTCTATCAAAGTAAAACAGATATTGATTAGACTTGCCTTCACACTTTGTTTAATGTACAGAGAATTAACCTGCCGGTTTAGTTACCTACCAGCAACAATTGGATCCTATCAACGCAATCACCTCTACCAACAGCACCAAGTTACAATCCCTCTTCCCACAGTACAAGCACCCTGTCCGAGAGACAGGCGAAGTAAATGCTATCTGATCGTGACTAATGAGTAGTTGGGCTGGTTGGAATCCACTTAGTTGGGGAAAAAGAAAGGAGAAGTTGCTCATTAGGGCATTTCCTGAACCCTGCTTGGAATTTCAGTTAAGGAAGAAGAAATGACACAGCAGTTTCAAGTTAAGGCGACTTCCTTTCTTTATCTAAAATATGCTACTAATTTGAGAAACAGTTCTCCAACCAAATTACTCCACAGTGGTGTGGCTGCGGTAAAATTCTCATTCATCCCATTATTGCCCCATCATTAGCTTTACAGAAGCAGTGTATGGTTTCTATCCGAAAAGACTAAGACCGTACATTTATTGCAACATGTTATGCTCCACAAGTAACATTTCTAAACGGACCTGCATTGTGTTTTAGTTCTTAAGCACTGCCCTGCTATTTAAAAGGCGTAGTCTTTGTATAAGACTTTAAAAATCCCCATATTTCACATAATACAAAATTTCTTCTCTTGCCCAGATTTCTATTCCTATTATTATCACTAGTGTTATCATTTATATCCTAGTTTGGTCTGTGTTTTTAAGAGACATAGCACTGGTTACATGCTGCTTTTATAAGTGAAACTACTATGTTCTTGTCTCATGTGTCAGTTACCTGTAGAAATTTAAAACCCAAAAGATACAACTTTGTACCCACCCCGTAATTCTTGCTGTGGTTGTTTTTGTTCCGAGATTTGCTTGTTTTACCCATATTTTAAAAATATAAAAAGCAAGGTGTTTAAGAAAATTACTAATGTTTCATGTAACTCTTACATTTAAATGTTTCTTCCCCTTGGGTTTTAGAATTGAACACAAATTGGTGTTAATATTTTTGAAGGACTGGAAAGTATATGAAAATACTGTATCTTAGTACTTAGTATCTTGCTTTAAGAATTTCAGCACTATTTTTTAAAGGCTGCAGCGCTGTCAATAGAAAGTGTTTAAACTGCATATTTTCTGGTTATTTTATTGACGGTGTTTAGAAGTAATAAATAGTTAATCTAGTATAAAATCAACCAGTTTAGATTACTATAAAGAAAGTAAGATTCATGCCAGAAACATTGTCAGGAAAGAAAAGATTTCAGATTTTTATTTATAATAGAAACAATTGAAATTAGTACCTTTGTGTGATATAATGTTTAATGTATTTGTTTAAATTATATTTCTGAGATTCAGAAGTCTTAGAGTTATACTACTATATTGGTGTATGTCTGGAATTCAAAAGTTGGAAAAGTTAAAACACTTGCACACTCACACCTAAACCACCTGGAATCTGTGTGTTAGTAATGGTTATCTTTAATGATGCCCCAGTGGGATAGATATGACTTAAATTTTTGTTATCAGTTGCTTCCATATTTTATATAACAAGGGTAGATGATATTTGTTATAAAATTTTGATCTTATGCTTAAAATATATATACCAAAACTTTTAGAAATACTATAGCATACAACTTGTCACAAAATAACTTAATCACAAATTATCTGCTTCCTTATGAAAAGAATGAGACCTTGGAAATGACTCACCCTAATTTAAATGCTGTCTTTTCTTATCACCTGGTTGATGTTTAGGGACTTCCTGAGCAAAGTATTTCAGTTAACTAATCATGAAAGGAAGAAAAAGGCCAGGTATCTCCTCAGGATTCATCCAAAAAAAATTTCTGTTTACGGAAGGGGGAGGATTCTCTCTCTTCCTGTTTACAGGGCCCTTGAGTCTTGGCGATTCTGTACATGAAATGCTTCTCACAAAAAACTTCAAACTTGCATTTTACTGCTTTAGTTCAAATCTCAGCTCTGCCTTTGCTTGGCTGTGGCACATTGGTCAAAATAGTTACCCTCCCTTTGCCTCAGTCTCCTCATCTGTAAAATGGGCATTATAGTCGCATGTACAGTGAATTATCATGCAGATTAAGTGATTCCTAAAAGTCAGTTTAGCAGGCAATTAGTAAGTTCAGTGTGAATTTTCCACCTTTACATAATTGTTTCTGTCATCTCTTTATACTGTCCTGTCCCCTTCCACCCTCCCCTAGATCTGCCCACTGCCAGTTTTTGTATCCAAATAATCTAGCTTCTGATTTGTTGTCATAGATGATGTGCCATCTTATCCAGAGAAGAGCTGTCTGCCCAGGTACTAGATCCCATTCTCCTTGCCTACCCAGAAACGGCACTGAGCAATTCGCTCCTTCATCTAGAACTCAGGGTGTCAAGCCTTTCCCTACGAGATCATTTCCATTAGAATGCAAAGGCATGTTGTTGCTCCCACCTGAAGGGGAGAAAGCTTTCATTTGGCCCCACTTCTGCCAGATTTCATTCTATGTCTTTATTCCTTTACAAATCTCAAGAGTCATCGGTGGTCACTGTCTTCCATTCCTTTTTACCTCTGTTAAACCCATTCCAACTTTCAAAACTCTTCCCAAAGTACCAAAATTGACCTTGTCGGCCTGGCATGGTGGCGCATGCCTGTAATCCCAGCACTTGGGAGGCTGAGGCAGGAGGATCCTTGCGAGTTTGAGACCAGCCTGCACTACAAAGTGAGTTCAAGGCCAGCCTGAACTGCATAGCGAGACCCTGTCTCAAAAAGACAAAAAGAAAAAAAAAATGACCTTATCAGCATTACCAGTGTCCTCTATCTCCTCAGTCAAGTGGTCAGTTCTCAGTCTCACCTTTTTCTATCAACAATGTATTTTTGATAATTCTTTCCTCCATGAGTTATCTTTCTTTATAGGTTTTCAGTTCACCAAAAAAATCAATATTCTCCTACTTCACTTAAAAGTTCTTCTCTGTCTCTTCCATTTCCTCCTTTTTTCCCTCATCTACTAACACTGAAATGCTCAAACGAGCAGCTTGTTGTTTTCTCTAGCTGTATCCGTTACTTTGACGACCTCATTTCTCCCCACGACTGTCGGTGATCTGTGTGCTGACGCCTGCACGGCTGCGTCTCCTCTCTCCCGTACCTCACACACATGCATACGAGCACCTACTCCACATCTGCATTTTGCTGCGTAGCAGCAACTCGAGCCTGTCCTTCCTTCCAGTCACGCCCCGTGTACAGCCTTCCCTGACTTCCTTCCTGGCGTCATCATCTCTGCAGGAAGTCAGGCTCACAACATCGAAGGTATTCTCACCTCAACGCCTCTTATATCCCTTAACTTACAAGTAACCTTTGTGAGCCTTAGCATCAAAAATACCCACCATCTATGTACCTGCCTCAGCCAGCTCCCATTGCCACCGTCCTGTCAGAGCTAGCGTGATCTGTCATCCGGGCATGTGCAAAGGCTGACTTTCTAACTGTCCTTGCAGCTTTCTGGTTGCCACTCCTCCACTCACCAAAATGCACAAAGGCAATCAAAATGGGTTTGCAAAACCCAAATCTAGTTTTGTATCTCTTCTGTTCAAAATTCTCTCAGAGCATCCCTCTATACTCAGAATAAAAACTAATTCCAATTCCGTAAGAATGGCTTCTAAAATCCTACGCCTACACAACTTGCTTGAGTCTTTGTGAAATACCAACTCCTACTTCTCACTGAAATATATCCTGAAGTGGCCGAAAATTTTACCCTTCTCTCCTTTCCCCGACTTCCCTCCTCTGGCACTCTATTCTTCTTACCCAGCTTTGCTTATTTCTTTTTTATAGGCCCCATTACACACTGAGTTTACTGCTAACTTTCCATCAGCCCCTCAAACTCGGGCTTCGCAGGAGCTACATCTCCCATCTGCTTGCTCACTGGCATGTCCAAAGCACTCAGGGCAACATGGCTGCCTCTCGAAGTACACGTGTTGAATAAGTGAACTGGTCAGCTACCTAGTGATCTCGCTGACCTGTCTCCTACTAAGTCCCACCTTGCTTCCGGTTCATCTTTCTAACTCACACGTTTCATCCTGTTATGTTTTATTTATAACCACTGGGAGATTCCTGCTGTCTAAACTCTGACTCCAGATGCTCTAAAACAGCTAATGGAAGCCTTCACAGCTACATCTGAACCTCAGTTTCAAGTTTCTTTGTAAGACATCGTCTCTCCCTCCGTTATGGATGCCTTGCAGAAGGACGGGCCTCTTCAGTTTAGGTCACATTTGACCTCACACTGGAGCCGTCCTTGACCTCTACAGAGTGAAATGTGCCGACGTGTGTGTGAACACGGGTGGAACTCTGTACGTATTTCTATCTTAAATACTAATGTCAATATATTTTAATCCTCAATTGTTATTGCTTCAATGAGATATCACCAAAATTTTATTCGCATGCTACTGAGTGTGTTTATTAAATTCACTGAGAATAAATGAAAAGTCCTCCACCAAATTGTTCTGAAAATATTAGTGAGTGATGATCTGAGCAATCAGATGTAAGACAGATATAAAACTAGAATAAAATAGCTCACTGGGGGCTGGGGATTTAGCTCAGCGGCAAAGCGCCTGCCTGGCAAGCGCAAGGTCGTGAGTTCGATTCCTGGTACCGGAGAAAAACCAAAAAAAAAAAGCTCACTGGTGGTACATAACATGGAACTCAAACCTTTTTACATTGTTAGAAATTTGCTATATGATGAAGTGTACAAAATCTTGATATACCCCTTAATAAATATTTTATGATAAATTCCTAACAATTTGATATGTGGAAAAGAGAAAATATCCCTTCCCTCTATTGTATCAAAAATTCAATTTCAAAAATTGTAAAGGTTTAAATTTAAGCATTTAAATCACTACCCAGGAAAATAGTTGAGTGACTATTTTGTAACCTATACAGTTCTGACTGATGGAGGACAAGATGCTCTTCCCTAAAACAGAAGGGTGTGGCTACAGTTTGGGTCTGGACTACCGCTCAAAACCCCACATAGTGAAGCCTTGGTCCCCAGTCTGACACTACGCAGGGGCGGTGAAACTCGAAGAGGTACGGCATACCCGGAGGAGCACGGAGCTGCGGAGACACCTTTGAAAAGGACTCTGGGAACCTGGTCCCTTCATTTCCTCTCCATTTTGCCATGAAGTGAAAAGCTTTGCTCCACCCAGCACTGCCAACCAATCCAGGACTTAACCCTCCAAAGCCGTGAGCCAAAGTAAACCATTTTATCCTCATAAACTGATTATCTCAGGCACTTGTTATATTGGCAGAAAGCTGACTACATAGGGCTACACGGAAATACGGATCAAACACCAAAAGCACATGCTCTAATTATTGAGAATCAGTCCTGGCACGGTATAGACAGTATATATTAAATCCTAAGCCTTAATGTTTTGCCTATTAACTTCTTCATCAAAACTAATTCCATAATAACTCACTGATTTTTTTAATAACAGTCTATTAAGTCTACCGTGTATCGGGTACTAGGTACGTAAAGACGAACAGTCCTTACCCTCATAGTTTATATTAGTTCATGATAGAGAAGCAATAATTCAATGGCTAGATGTGAAATAGAAAACGGAAATTAACATCAGGACTACTTTTGTTACAACTGTCTCTTGAGAAGGTATTGGATATTGAAATGAGAAATACTTTTCCTTCACCTCTGTGAACCTCAAAACACTAACTTATGAGTCTCATCTGTTTCAGCCAAAGTGCACTGCCCCATGGGAAACAGGTAAAACAATCAAACTAGGGGCTGGGGATTTAGCTCAGCGGCAAAAGCGCCTGCCTGGCAAGCGCAAGGTCGTGAGTTCGGTTCCTGGTACCAGAGAAAAACAAAAACAAAAAAAAAGAATAACAATCAAACTAATAAGTGATGCTCACAAGTTTTCTGCTCCCCAACAACTCAGTTTTAGGAAAACAGGAGAATTTAACTGTTCTATGAGACCAAAGACTTTGAGTTGTCTAGGGCTTATAATTAATCTTGATAGTCACTAGAGAATTAAACAAAGAACTGATCCAGCTAAAAAGTTTAAAGTAGGCAAAACTTGTCTTAAGCATGTAGTATCTGTGTCCATGTCACTTTTTCCAGACAAGTGCCGCGGTCCCTTATCACCTCTCCATTTTGCTTCTATCTAAAACTATTTTTAGGAAGCACTCTAATTAATTCATTATACTGTGTGCCTTATTCGCAAAGGCCTAAATGACTGATAAGACTTAAAATATTCTCCCTTCCAAAGGCATTTATATTTGGAAGGTAACGGAAACTTAAGGTAAGAAACAGAAGATGGGTTTAAAACTTGGAAGGGAAGATTGTATACAAAATTCCAGAAATCAGAAATATTTCATAGAGTCTGCCCTCTGACCCGAATGTGATACATTCAGACTTGACAGCATATTGTCCATAAACTAAATAAAAGTAAAGCTTCTTCCTTCATGATGTTAGGATCCTTCAAATGTGATGGAATCTCCTGTGATTGACGCGGCCATTCCCCGGGGATTAGAAAAATGACAAGTCTTCTACAGTCTGCTGGAACTGTACGGCTGTTCTCCGTCAGACACGGTAGGAGGGGATAGGCTGTCATAGCAAAACAGCTCCCAGCACACCGACTGCTAGAGAGCAGGCTGTTACTTCCTACTCTGTATGTCTCATGTGGATTGGCGGAGGGGTTCTGCCCCACCGTCACATAACTACTCAAAGACTCTCAAAGGTAGAGGATCCATCTGCAGGCGTTTTCAGCACCACTTAGGCTGGAAACAGGATATGGAGAATCATAAACAGGTTCTCTGTTTCTTTCCCTATTTCTTTTTTAGACAGGGTCTTGTGCTGTAGCAAGCTGGCTTTGACCTCACTATGTAACCTAGGCTGGCCCCGAAGTCGTAGTGATCCTCCTGCCTCAGCCTCCCGAAGACTGGGATTATAGATGTGCAAGTTTCTGGAAGAAGTGTGACATTTGTCTATTCTGTTCATTATGAATTGGTCAAAATAGTCAGTGGATGTGCCTTCTCCACAGAAAATAAACATACAGTCCTGCCGTGCACTAAGAACTTGACATTAGACACAGTACTTGTCATTAGACGCAGTAACGGTGACACTCTGCTAATACTCTTCAACATGAGAGTCATCCTGTAATACAGATCAGCTTTGGTACACTGTCTTGTGTTAAATTCACTCCAGCAAATAAACTATAAACATTCGTAACCATTTCATTGTAAATAGAAAGGAGAGAGAAAAGAAAGAGATCAGAAAGGATTTTAAAAAGAAGGCAGAGAATAACTAAACAGACCACTGAAAATGAAACTTTTGATAATTGTGAATTTCATATAAAACTAGAATTTGAAAAATTCTGCATATATATATATATATATATATATATATATAAAATCAGCAATAGGATTTTCTTTCTCATGATCTATGCTAAAACTCCTTCCAGAAGCTACCTGAAAGGGGAAATTGTCATCTTGCAGAGTAAGCTAAAATATGAGACAGACATTCTACAAATAAAATTTTTGCTGTAAGAAATATAAAGTTTTCTCAAGGAAACTGACAGTGAATGCAATTATCTATAAGGGGGG
This sequence comes from Chinchilla lanigera, assembly GCF_000276665.1. Taxonomy (NCBI): domain Eukaryota; kingdom Metazoa; phylum Chordata; class Mammalia; order Rodentia; family Chinchillidae; genus Chinchilla; species Chinchilla lanigera. The sequence goes on from NW_004955432.1 coordinate 21,820,609, forward strand.
AAAATCTGGAAAGGAGAATAAATCAGAGAGATAGAAGAAAAATGTAGAAGTATTGTTCATGTTTCTAATTTATGAAGTTCTTAAAAATTCGTCAGAGGTTAAAAAATGTCCTTGCATCTGAAAGAGTCAATCCACAATTCCTATGCACCTTCAAGCTTTTTGCTGATATTTTAGACAAAATAAAACTACAATACAGTGAATAAAACTAGAAAAAGAACTGAGATGACATTCCTTTGTTGCTCACTTAAGATAGGTGTAATTTGTAAAATCTAAGATATCTGCATGTGACCTGGGCAAAGAATAGAATAACGCAAAGTACAAAATGTTTCCTTAGGGATAATTCATACTCCCAGTGATAAGATGTACCAATGTTGTCCTGAAATTTTTTGGTTATTATGTACTCATCGTGTGAGAATAAAACAGAAGTAAATGAACAGATCATTGGGTATCAATTCAGCTTGTCAACAATTCCTGAGAAAAATGAGTGATTCAGCAGCAACAGTTTCATTTTTTCTTTTACTGATAGTATTTTAAGAAGCAGTCAGCATGATCTGTCATTTCCTAATTTTATAAATGAATATATAATCCTACGAAGAGTAATAGAAACTACTATTTTCTATTTAAGTACAATCTTAAAACTCTGAAAAGAGAAGATAAAATAATTATCCAAATCAGCATTTGAAGCTATCCATTCCTTTAAATATTTACAGGGTTACTTACAGGAGACATTACAAAAACTTGATATATCAATACTATTTTGCTTTAAAATTAATTTCATTTTTATTTACTGCCTTTTAATTTATTTTCTTTATTTTTCTTCGCATATTTAGAGCCTCTGACGATTCCTAAACTACACAGTGCTGTAATCTTTGAGAGCCTGAACCGAGGACGCAGACACTGGCCGGAGAGGACCTGTAAGGGCCTAGTTCAGTGTTCAGCGTCTAATATCGTCACTGAGGAAAATGGCGCCGCAGCTTCCAAACCACTTGTCCAGCCCCGGCTCCACCGCGGTTGACTCATTTGACGCGGTTTCACCCTGAATTTCCATACTCCAAGCGCTGCATTTGGGAGTATTGTGACTCAATCCCAAATGGTAAAAACTTAACATCAGAGTACTGGCTTTTATTTTAAAAGACTTCGCATAGAGAAATGAAATAAATACAATGTCAGAGCTTAGGAGATGGAAAATGGAAAATGGGCTGGAGATCAGTCTGCCCTCTGAAGCCCAGGCCCCGGAGCTCAGACTCATCCTACCAGTTAGTCCAACAGGAATGAGGGGGCCCGGGGCATACTCTGCCTTCTCCCTCTGGCCAGACTGTCATCTCCATGGAGGAGCCCTGGGTCATCATGACTATGGAGGAACAAGAAAACAGCCTGTTGCTAGACACAGGTGCAAGTCTCTCGGTCCTTCTTTTCAATCCTGGCCTTCCTTCCAGCTGTCACACCTCAGTGACAGGAGTCACTGGTGAGGAGGTAATACGCTATTTTTCACAACCCTTAGGCTGTAACTACTTGTTAGATCCTTCTTGCATATCTCTGTCTTCCTGAGAAACCACTTTGAAGATACCACCACGTATTACAGCAGCCATTGATATTTTCCTACTAATCTGTCCATAACTCTGTAATGTGTGTATTGTTCCTATGCTGTTTCGTAAATGGATGTATGTTTATCACTATGTGTTTCCTACAACAACCATTGAGAATAGTCAGTGAATATTCAATTGGTCACTCATGTACAGCTCTATTTATTTTCTTTAGAAACCACTTTGAAGATACCAAAGTATAGTACAACCATTGATAATAACCTACCACTTTTGTCTGCAGCTCACTATTATTTGTCTATTTGTTTTCCTGAGAAACTATCTTGTAGATAACAAAATGTAAAACAACAAGCATTGATAATTTCCTACCACTTTGTCTGTAATTCAGCAAGCCCCCCTATTCCTATGTTATCCTTCTTTTACTCTTTAAAATAATAATTTTTAAAAAAAGAAAATGGTCTTATTATATGGAGGTTTCCATCAAGGTAATGTTCATGCCTAACTCCTCAGGACACTCGGGCAATGTTGTCTCGCTCGGGTATCCAGCTCCTGCTAACGCTGAGATTTAAAGGGTCTGTTAAATGTGCCGACTAAAATTGTTCCCAAGATGTAAATAACTGGGTGTATCTAGGCTAGTATTAGTCAACAGACCAACTGCACTGGGTGTGAGGAGTTGCCTTATTCTCTAATGAAACACTTGTGCAAGGCTGGGGATTTAGCTCAGCGGCACAGCGCCTGCCGAGCAAGCACAAGGTTGTGAGTTCAATTCCCGGTACAGGAAAAAAACTGAAAAAGTAAAATAAAATAAAATACAGCACTTGCACATATTGCAGTTCTGATAGGGTGCTTTCTGTCATCATCACCATCCTTTTCTCCCTCATTAGATGTCATCTAGTACAGCAAAGGGAAAAAGGCATAAAAAGACAAAAGAAATAGTAAAAGAGTTTGCCCTCACAATACCGGGAGAGGAAGAAAGCCAACTACACAGGCTATAAACACAACTCCACTAAGTATCAGCTCAGCACCAAATAATTTCGGGCTTTTGCCTTAGGTACCAGGAGCTTTCCCTGCCAAGCGATGTGGAAGACGGTGACTCAGGAATACAAAACACGCATGCAGGGAAAAAGCAGAATCTACAAAGGCAGAATACTACAAAACTCAACCTCTTGAAAAATGTTCCTTTTCAAACAAGAGAAAATGAAAGCTGATGATCAGCAGTGACTAGAATGGTGGATCTGAAAATCCATGACAAGTAATGATGTGTTCAGAAATGATCCTTTTCTTCTATGTGTAGACCTTCCCGGTCATGTGGAAACCGGTAATTCATTGCCTGGTTTCCTCCCGAAGCATGCAGAGCTTTGGAAAACCCAAAGCACTCAGGTTTTATGTTCCTTATTACGCCTTCGATGACAGCGCTAAAACAAGGAGAGCACATACAAACACCCCATGTACACACACAGGCATGCACGCATGCGAACAACCCGGCTGTATGCGACTCTAATCGCTCTAAGTGCTACAAGATCAGCTGGCTCCCAAGACAATGGGGAAGGGACCCATCTCTCTTTCACATAATGTACAGACCCACAGCTGTTCACCTTCTGCATCTGACACATACCTGCAAATCTAATAGTAGAGAAACAGAACAGGTGTGACAGGAATGCACAATAGTGGAAGTGATGCCTACTAGCCTTAAAGAAAAACACGGGAGATAATATCAGACGCAGATTTTAGACGCCCATAGTACCAATTCAGAGGACAGATAGCAACGTGAAAATGACAGTTCAGCACAATGGAATAAATGCAGTCCCACAGGTACCACTGAGAGTTGGCAGAATGGCTTTCTTTTCTAGAATAGAGCCACGGAGGAATATTCTTGGCTTTAAAGACTATAATGCAGTGTAATCGTTAGAAGGATCCCATTGTGTATGAAGAGGGGACAACTAAATGGGTTATCTCAGCTCGGGGAAGCACAATGGCGATGACTTTAACCAAATGTTGACACAAAGAGGACTAAAATAATTTCAGCAGCACCCCGTCTAGCCAGCAAATTACGGTCCTTTGGCTAGATTTACTTAATTCTGAACAAGGAGTGTTTAATTGAAGGGAGTTTCATTGTAAAATTGCACAAATTTTAGTTCAAGATTAACTTGCTAATATTTTATCCCATAGGAATATTAAATTTAACTGTGGAAATAATAATCACCCGTGATTTTTAGTATAAATTAATGCCACAGAAATATTTGTAAACTAGAACTAAACATTTAAAAAGAAAGGCAATCATCTAATAGGACGCAGGACTCATGCAAGAGTCAGACAGGGATGATGGAGAAAATGAATCAGAATCAGTCGATATCCAGGTCAGGATGACGCTTCTCCCTCTAAATTCCATTAATAAAGTTCAGAAATTCCACTGGGACGTTGCTGAATAAACCTCAAAATTATAAGGTTGCATGGCGTATCTGGACTTCTTTTAAAGCTGACAATTTGTATTTTCTAGAATTTTTTTTTTAAAAACTTTGCTTACATTGAGAGGGATGGTTGTAACGTGTTAGAGAATTGATCACAAATATACGTACTTGCTAAAACTTGAATCTCTTTACTTTTAATTCAGACTGCCTTGACTTCTCATGTTTATGCAAAACAGATTTTTTGGAGAAAAAAAAGAGAGGTACTGTAACATCAGAGGAAATCATCAAAGAACCAGTGGCAGCATCTTAAGGCTTTTATCAAAGTAGTGAGGGAATGCATTAAAGCAACAATATCTGAAGCTTCCATGTGATGGGACTGCTAAATTTAATAGTGTATCTTATGAACATATGTGGATATAATGATTTTCTGTAAGAATACTCCCCTCTAAAGGACTCTTTTTTCTAAGAGAACATTATTCTCTCAAGACAATTCAAAAAAAGGGGGGGAAAGCATGAATGTTTCATTAATAATGGATGCCTCCCACTGTACAAACCGAGGACCAAAGTTTTTGAAAATCCGTATCCAGTGAAAGTGAAGGTTACAATACATAGGGATTGGCTTACAAAGGGAGAAAAGTCCTTAAAATATCACACAGCAAATGCTTGCAACCAAATGATGTGCCAAAACATGAAATTCTAAACTTGGGCATAGTAAACAAGGATTTGACTAAAAATAAGGAGATCTCATTTCACAAATATAGTAACACAAGCTATGATCAAATCTAAAGTATCTAGCTGCAACCGTCAAAAGATCTTACACATAAACCATTTGTAAGCCTTAAAGAAAACATATTCAAAACAACAGAGCTTCTTTTTCTTTGTCTTTTTGAGACAGGGTCTCGCTATGCAGTTCAGGCTGGCCTTGAGCTCCCTTTGCAGCCCAGGCTGGTCTCAAACTCACAATGATCCTCCTGCCTCAGCCTCCTGAGGGCGGGGAAAAATGATATAGCTTTATCACCAAATATGAGAAGAAAAAGGAAGTAAACTGGGTGGGGGCACACATCTAAGAATTTAAGAGCGTACGACTATTTGAGATTCTCCTCCTAAGACACGTAGTAGAAGATTACTGGTGAATTAACACACAAGATCACCTCCTTATGCATATTAAATCTACCTGGGGTCATAAAAGAGCCAAATACCATTGAACTCTGTGATAAATATGGTAAGATACACTGGTGAGAATAGTAACACTGAGCTGATATTTAATGGAGCTGTATTTATATCCTGTAGAGCTGGCTTTCTTCCTCTCCCACTGTTGTGAGGGCAGATTCTTATTTTTATTTCCTTTGTTGCTTTATGTCTTTTTCCTTTTGCTTTATTCGCTAACATCTAGTAAGCTGAATCCTGGTGGCTTTGTAGATCGCATTTACAAGGCCACAGAGGGCACCTGGTAATTCAGGCAACAGCCCAAAATTATTTGACACTGAGCTGCGGTCTACCAGGCAAGCTAGTAGGAGGTTATCTCTTTCTGATGAACATTTTCAGGTACCTGTACAGAATATACTTGGTCACAGGAGGTATTCACTCTTAATAATGATAACAACATATTTTTGTATTCAGAATTAACATCAAGACACTTGTCACACAATCTGAATATAAGCTTTTAATTGTCTAGAATATTCTTTCCTTTCAGAGTGTCACAGACAAAAGAATAGATGTAGCTAAACTACTTATTTCTTATAAACGCTTATCAGAATGGAAGGCTTTTGTTCCTGTTTTCGATTTCCGCAGAGCGCTTCCTCAGTACAACTGTCCCTAGTCATCTGTAGTTCTCGTTTTTGCCCCAGTTTTTTCAGCAGCAACGATGGGGGAAACATGTCCGCAGGGTTAGCAGTTTGATGACAAAGTGAGTCACCAGTTCCAGACGCTGAGCCTCCTCCCTCAGCACTCTGACCCCTGCACCGGCTCCCTTCCCGCCCTCGGCAGCCGCCGGGCTTGGGCCTCAGGGGGCAGCCAGCTCCACCTGCAGCACACCTCTGCAGTGAGATAAACAGTCAAAGAGGACACAGCTATGGCGAGGTCTCTTTTCTGCATTTATTTCCACCCAGTAGCACCATCTGCTCCTGCGCAAGGGAGGCTACATTGCATTTGACATTATACAGAGCCATTGTGTGGACAAATTTGAGTGAATTATCACCTTTATCCAACACACACATCCCAAGGGTGCTGCTTTTATATGACCAATTTTACATGCTTATATCTGGTAATCCGTGCAACTAATTTGACGGCAACGATACACCATATAACAACCATCGTTGAATTTCTACCATCTTGATTAGCAAAACTCTGTATCATTTCTATTGTTTTTTTACTATATTCTCTTTAATGGTTTGATCAATCTTACATTCTTACATCTGGTAATCTGAGCAACTTCATTGAAGACAACAATATGCAATATAATAACCACTGTTAATTTCCTACCATCTTGTTTTGAAATTCTGTATGTTTTTACTGCTTTTGTGCTGTTTTTTTCTCTTTGTTGTTATTTTGTTTTCTTTTCTCTTTAAAATAAAAAATGGACACTAGACCCTGCACAAAATTTGTCCAAGATTTAGTCCAACATGCATATCATAAAGGAAACTGCTAGACTAATAAGAATGTGCATGAAATTCACTTCCCACTTACCCCTAGGGAGGCAGGAGGTAATGAAGTTACTGCTGTACATCCTATCACAAACTCAGTGTACAGTATATAATTACTGCTAATATCTTTTTCTGAAAAGTTTAAAACTGGCAGACATTTCGTGTTTTTTATATTCTTAACACTTTAACTGAAGCTAAAATTGTCTTTTGGGTTTCAGAAGATGCATATGCCAAAAATGTGAAAAAAAAAAAATCATACACATGCAGGTTCTGTCTTGTACTCCAGGCCAGCCTTGGACTCAATATATAGCCGATGTTGGGCTCAGACTCCCACTCCTCCTGCCTCAGCCTTCCTGCCCTGGAATTACAGGTGAGCACCATCATGCTTGGTGTGATTTACATATCTGAGGTCACGAACACGGTTACCATAACACCGGCAATAGAAGTGACTTATAATGCAATCCTTTGAATTTAAACTTTCTTGAAGAGGAACCCTTATTATAATAAAAACAAAAGAGATGAACACTTAAACAGCACTTCGTGTCAGTCACTGCACTAAATGTTTTTTATACATGAAATACTGAGCAATCTTAGGGGAAGCGACTATTATAATCCCCATGCTTTAGATAAGAAAACTGAAGCTTAGAGTTCAAGGAAGTCACCAGTCATGCTGGAGGCAATATTCAAGTTCACAAGTCTAACTCGACTGGAATTGTAGCACAATGTTACAGCATCTCTTGTAATCAGATTCTCTAGGTATCTCTCAGCCACACTTCATGAGAAGTCCAAAAAGAATTTTCCTTCTACTGGGAAACTGCATATGTTACTGGGAAAGAGTAAGTGTTACTTTGTATTACTATGCATAAAATGATGTTTAAACCGTTGCAATTTATATTTAGATGCATATATGTGTGTGTTTATCTATATCAGCATAGTCTGGATCCATTTCATAAAGAAAAAAGAGGTATATCAATAAAAGTAAAAATAACAGCAAACATTTGTTAATATTCACATGAGAAATTATGATCAGTACTTTTCATACATTATTAGTTTAAGTCTCCTCAAAATGTTTGATAAGTACAGCGCTGTTATTCATCATTACTCTTTCCAGGTTATAAAGCCGAGGGTTAGATAAATTTCATTTTTGCAGGGCGTGGTGGCGCACGCCTGTAATCCCAGCATTCGGGAGGCTGAGACAGGAGGATCGTTGCGAGTTCGAGACCAGCCTGGGCTACAAAGTGAACTCAAGGCCAGTCTGAACTACATAGCGAGACCCTGTCTGAAAAAGACCAAAAAATAAATAAGTAAATAAAAAAGATAAAGTTCATTTTTATGTCACAGGGTGTTTTCAAAGCCTCCCACAAAAGACGTCCTGTTGAAAGGAAAACAGGATCTAAGTGCTTTGTCCTGGGGGATTCTAAATGCTAGGCCGGCCCTTGATCCGGGTAACTGGGGAAACCGGAAGCACGGCTTTTGGCCATGTTAACTGGATGGACCTCTTGGGTGTCCAGGGTGGAGAAGGAAAAGAGACGCGCAGAACGGTGAGAGGGTTGCTCACTGCAGACACGCCAACAGTCCACTTGGAGCGCAAGGAGAAAGCGAAAGAGGGCGGGCTGAATCTGAGGCTGAGAAACGTGGCTAGAGTCTGTGAACCTCTCTTCTGACTACCTGTATTGCCTCAGGGAAGTCAACCTACGAGCAGGAAGACATGTTTGCGGTTAGTGAGAAAGGAGAGTTAAGAAGGAGATAGGATGAATCTTAGACATGTGATTAAACATCTGCACAGCAGGAAGGGTTTTGGGAAGAATAAGTCCAATAGCTTAAAAAGGTCAGTACAGGAAGTAGACCGGCTGGGCCTGGGGGCACACACCTGTAATCCCAGCACACAGGAGGCTGAGGCAGGAGGATCACCATGAATTCTAGGCCAACCTGGGCTACCTACAGATTTCAAAAGCTTGCTCTACAAAATGAGACCATGTCTCAAAAAAAAAAAAAAATAAGGAAGGAAGTGGACACTTAACTGGTGACTGGTAAGAGAGTTGCCAGATTTAATGAATAAAAATGAAGGAGGCCTAGATACGCTTAAATTTCAGATTTTAAAAAATGAATACTTTTTAATCTAAGTATGGCTAAAATAGTACATAGAACGTACCTACACGAAAACATTATTTCTTGATTATCTGAATTGAACCTTATTTTGGAACCCTACTAACAGAATCAACATCACAAGTCAGATTTGTCCTACTCTCAGACAGATTTCTCAAACCGGATCTGACCTTCACGGTTGCATTAATATAAACAAACACAGCGATGAAGTTTTCTAAATTAGAGTAAATGTATTTCATGATCTTGCAGTAATATATGCACATGAAAACATAAATGCAGATAGCACTTTAAAGTACTTCAACAACATAAACTGCAATCTAAAATTTTTATCACTAGTTATATGTGTAACAAGATATCAGTGAGCAGGCTCCCTAATCATCTCTCTGTTGCAAATTCAGTTTAGTGAATAAGTCCAATTATGATGACGGGAAAATAGCCTACGCATTGTCACAAACCATCTTTCATCTTTCACACAAATGGGAAAGATTCTTCCCCGTAATTCCATACTTACATTTAAAACAAATTTAGCATTGTGTTTGAAGTTATGCTTTTAAAAGAAATAGGTCTCATAATTTGGAATCAATATGTAAAAACATCTGTCATTTAAATATGACTTTTTCTTGTTCTGTTATTTCAAGCTATTTTACCTTTCATTTAATTTGTATTAAATTAGGTAGACAAAAATCATGAAAGATAGGCAGACATAAAGAATAAAAAAAGAATATAAACCTTCACAATTTCAAGTTAATTAAACATACAAAATTTCTCAATATTAGTGACACGGTGATTTTATGCTCTATTAGAACTCTTTAATGTTTTTATATTATGGACTTTTCCTGTGACACATAAAAGTGATAGCGCAAATATACTGCAAAAATATTTTAATAAATACTTTATAACTTTAAACTTGTAAAGAGATCTCATGGTTGTGTAAATATTAATTTTTGTGATTATTTTGCAAATAAAATCAACAATAAGTAGAAAATGTAAAAGGGCAAAATCTAATCAATGGGGTATTTATTTTAAAAACTAGACATTCTTATATTCTTGCTATTATTTCTATAAATATAAATAGTAGATAATCGCTCAGATATTCCTATCTGGTGCATATCTTACCATATGTTTCCATTTTATTGAGATTGTAATTAGCAGTTCTTAAAATCATTTTATAATTATTATTAGCATGTTGAACTCTCACTAAAGTGGTATTTAAACAACAACACAGGATGCAAATTGACTGTTATTGTAACCAAATAGCTTGCGGTAACAGAGACCAGATCTACACCCAACGCAAACCAAAATCAGGCAAGGTATTTGAAAACCCAGCTTTCAAGAGACTGGAAATTAATCAACAAACAGAGTGATCCCTGAGAAGTAGGTCATACTCAAGGAAAAAGTGAGTTCAGAAATTGCCCTAGTTTACTGTTTTGTGAGCTTCCAAGCAGTGGTACAAAGAACGCCAATGCCAGGAAAGGCTGGCAGACACCCTGGGTTCAGGAAGCACTTCTGATAGCACAGGGAGACCAATGGGGACAAACACTGCACTAACCATCGAGGTAACTGAGAAAGCTATAGTGAGCAGGCCGACAAAAATACAACGGAATCATTAACAAAATTCAATTTGAGTAATTCAAAAGTAGGCAGAAAAGAAGGAATAGGCAACAAAGAATAGATCAAAAGAAAACAGATATCAAAAGATAAATACAAGCCTTATCAAGTTAATAACCACATTAAGTGTAAATTACCTTATTACTCCAACCAAAAGGCAAAGACTGTTAGGTTTGTAGTTAGAAAAGACTTAACTATCTGCTTCCTAAGGGAAATATACAATGAATGCAAGGTAGCAACAGGTTGAAAGCAAGGGATGTAAAAAGCTGATAGGATAAGAAGACAGAAATTAGTAAAACTGTGGAAGCACTGAACAATGTTATCAACTGATGTGAAGTAAACATATTTATAGAACATTCACTCTGAAGCAAAAAATGCTGGCCAGGCATGGTGGTGCACGACTATAATCCCAGCACTAGTGGGGTGATGAGGCAGCAGGACTGTTGCGAGTTCCAGGCCAGCCTGGGCTACTAAGTGAGCTCAAGGCCAGCCTGAACTGCATAGCGAGACCCTGTCTCAGAAGAGACAAAAGAAAAATGCAGAGAAGTTTTATGCACACACAAAGCTGGCCAAGATCAACCATAGTATGTACAATAAAACACATTAATAAATATAAGAGAAATGTCATTTGTAGTGTAATTAAATTAAAAACAAATATATTTGAAAAAAAATCACTAACTATTTGTAGCAAAATAGTACATTTTACATAACCCATGAGTCGAAAAGAAAATCAAAAGGAAAATTAGAAGGTATTTTGAGTGAATGAAAGCAAAATTCAAATAGAGCTAAATACATGAGATGCTGATAAAGCAATGTTTTAAGAATTTATAACACTGGGGCTGGGGATTTAGCTCAGCGGCACAGTGCCTGCCTGGAAAGCTCAAGGTCATGAGTTCGATTCCCAGTATCGGAAAAAAAAAAAAGAATTTATAACACTAAATGCCTATATTAAATTTTTAAAAGGAGCTTATGTCAAAGAGTTGAGTTTTCAACTAAGAAAATGGAAAGACAAGGCAGATTAAGCCAAAGCAAGCAAAAGAAATGAAAGAAGAATGGAAATTTATAAAATAGGAAATAAAATTTAAAACCTGCCCCAAAACCTAGTTATTTCTCATGATACTAAGTGTAGCAAGCCTTACAGGAGAAGGGTGCATACACTCCTATTCCATTATGAGCTTCTAGAAAATGAAAACTGCATAGTGAGGGAGCGGGGATAGGAGCTTGCTGGAAAAGGCAGTGGGGCGAGGAGGAAATGGTCAGGAAGAGAGAGTGAAGAGCAAGGGGAAATGTAGGGCCCGATAAATGTATTCATTACCTTGCTTGCACTGATGTGTGTGTGTGTGTGTGTGTGTGTGTGTGTGTGTGTGTAAAGTTATCAAAACATATCCTTTGCATTGCTCTCCAGGTCATCCATGTGGCAAGTGACAGGATTTACTTGTTTAAAGCTACGTAGTGTGGGCTTATACATCATATTTTCTTTTTCCATTCATCCATCATGGACATTTACATTAATTCTATACATAAACTGTTGGAAATAAGGTTGTAGTAAGCACCAGTGTTCACATACATCATCACTATGATTTCATGTTGTCTTGGTGACTTTTCTCTCATTGCTGGGACAAAATTTCTGATGCCCAAAATGAAGGAAGGAAAGGTTTATTTAGTTTACAGTTCGTGGAGGTTTCAGTCCATACTGAGCTGGCTCTAAGGCAGAGTGACACAAGGGAGGGGCAGCTGTTCAAGGCAGCTGAAGACAGCAAAGGCAGCAAGAGCACGAGGGAGGAGTGGTAGCAAGCAGCCCCTTTTTCTCCCTTACATATGCAAACTATCTGCCCCAGGGCGGGTGCAGCTCTCACACCCATAATCAATGGAAACTCTAAAAGCCTGCCCCATGGCCGCGTGAGGCTTTGGGGGGACACCCAGACACAAACCATAACATCCCACCCCTGGCCCCCCAAAGACTCATGCCCATCCCTTTATACAAACAGCATTTAGTCCATCTCCAAGAGTTTCCAAAGCCCTAACAGTTGCAGCATTGCTGACGAGTCCAAGTCCCAAGTCTCCTCCAAGATGTAAGGCAAACTCTTAGCTGTGAGCCCCTGTACAAATGAAA
>NW_004955432.1:21834021-21836277 GCF_000276665.1 Chinchilla lanigera
GCACTGCCTCAACATTCAACTGCCTGGAAATTTCTTTTGCCAGATTAATTAGTCCGCTACCCTTAATCTCAGTCTTAGGCAAATTCTCTGGACACAAGCAAAATGCAGACAAACTTTCTGCCAAACCATAATACACATGGTCTGGAGTCCAGCACCCAATGCAGTCCTTCTTCCCAGAACAAACCTCCCGAACCTGGTCTTCACTGACAGGATTTCTATCAGCCTTCTGGTGTTCCAAACTCTGACCAGAGAACAGCAGAAGGCATTCCAGCTCTGCTCTTTCAGGTGACATCTCCGAACCTTTCCAAACTTCCCACAAGCCGTTCCCAAAGACTCTTGAACCACATGGTCAGGTATAGTCGCAGCAATGACCCTACTCCTCTGGTACCAAATTCTGTCTTGGTTTTCTCTCATTGCTGAGACAAAATACCTGACACCCAGAATGAAGGAAGGAAAGGTTTATTTAGCTTACAGTTTGTGGCAGTTTCAGTCCATACTCAGCTGGTTCTAAGGCAGAATGGCAGAAGGCAGAGAGCAACTGCTCATGGCCGCTGAAGACAGCAAAAGCAGCAAGAGCACGAGGGAGGAGTGGCAGCAAGCAGCCTCTTTTTCTCCCTTACATATGCAAACTATCTGCCCCAGGGCGGGTGTAGCTCTCACACCCACAATCAATGGAAACTCTAAAAGCCTGCCAGGTGACTGAAGGAGGATTTGGGGGAACATGCACACACAAACCACAACACACTTTCTTTGGGTAAACGAGGCACCAAAAGACAAACTCTGAATGATCCCTCTCATATGTGGAACCCAAAAGAGTTGAAGTTGTAAAACTAGAGAGCAGGGCGGGGAATACGGCTCAGCAACACAGGGCCTGCCTGGCAAGAGCAAGGTCCTGAGTTCAATTCCCAGTACAGAAAAAAATTTACATAAATAAATAAATAAAGCTGGAGAGTAGAATGGCAGTTACTGGGGTGGTGTACAGAACCGTGCTGATCAAATGATACAAAATTTCAATTAGGAGAAACAGGTTTAAGAGTCCTATATACGTGACCACAGTTACTATGTGACCCAGTCACAATATAGTGACCACAGTTAATGACAGTGTATTATATGCTTGGAAAATGCTAAGACGGTGGTGTTCTAACCACAATAAATTCACTCACTGAGCCATTCTGCTATGTATACACATTTCAAAGCATCATAGCGTACACAATAAACGTATTTATATATAATTTTATCAGAAAATGTTTCATTATTAGGTGTGCAGTTTATGTGACTGGTGCCTCAATAAAGTTTTTAGCAAAGAGATGGTCCACAAGGACAGGGATAAGGGAAAGAGAAATAAAACAAAAGTTGGGGAAAGTGAAAAGGAAATAAATAAATAGCAGCTTAGAGCACAGGTGAGAGAACCTCAAGGAGCTCTTGGTGTTCAGCTAAAACCTCTCCGGGAGTAGCTCTGCAATACTATGAGAAAGGAAATTCTCTTATAATGAGGCTAATTACAAAACTATCTATGAAATTGTTAGATGACAATATTCTCTGTTTTGCTACAATAGAAGACTTGAGATTTTCTGAAGAGAGTAAACTACAGACACTGTACCTAGGACACAGGTACAGGCTGAGAGTAGACTGTCCCTTGAAAAGAGGAGGGTGAAGTGCTTACACAGCTCCCGGTTTTCTTCTCCAAAGGCCCGGGACACGAGCAGTCAGGCCATTCCTCTCCTGACAGGAAAAGGGAACAACAGTCTTCTCTGGAAAACCAGACTAGCACAAGGGGAAAGCCCTTAACAGAAAGGAATGGAGCCATGCAGTCTCAACACACCTACCATGCCCTCAGGGTTTCCAGTCATCTTCTGAGCCTTCTCTAGTCTTAAATTTGACCAAAAGCTGAAGATTATAGACAGGTGAGAAAAAAACCCCAGGGGAACACAAACTTTAAGAATAGGCAATTGTGAGGAAACAGACACTCCGAAGGTTGTAGAAAAAACTATCCTTAGTATCTTCAGCAGGATAAAAGACTATTACAAGGACAAAACAAAAAAGGCTTTACTAAAGACACATTCCACAAAACAGAAAGGAAATTGGTAATTAAAACTATAATTTTATTATGCATATCATTCTTAGTAAATATGCATATATATAATTTTGGGTAACTAAGAACATTTTAAAGTGGAACATTCAAAAAAAGGATTAGAATAGACAGGGGCTGGGGATTTAGCTCAGCGGCAAAAGCGCCTGCCTGGCAAGCGCAAGGTC
>NW_004955432.1:21836377-21901258 GCF_000276665.1 Chinchilla lanigera
AAAAAAAAAAAAAAAAAAAAAAAAAAAAAAAAAAAAAAAAAGAATAGACAATACACAGAAGAACAGAAGAAGAAAGAGATGGGAAATAAGAAAGAAAGGTATTTAAAATGAGAGCACCAGTTCAAGGATTTCCCTTCAAAATGAACAGACAAAAGGAATCTGAAATGGGAAGCAGATGAGACAAGAGGAAACGGTCAACAAAACAACAAGAAAATTTGTAAAATTTAAGGATATACTTTTAAAGGTGAAAGTGACCAAAGGAAGACAATTCGTGAACACATACCCAGCCCACCTGGGAACCGTGGGACAAAAGAAAACGCCACACCCTTGCAGAGGTGGGGTGGGGCCTGGACGTACACAAAAGATCAAGCGTTAGATGGCCTCTGTCTTCCCATTAGCCATCACTAAAACTCCAATTAGTTCAAAACTTCTGAAAAAATTTTTCCAAACTAGAAGATATCTGCACATACGCAAAACAGTCACCGTGGAACAGGGCAGAGAGGCCCAGCGAAGGTGCAGGGCATGGTAAAGAATTCCAAATGGGGAAGGGAATTTAGAAATTCCTGGAGTGACCATGCTGGGAGAACTCAGAGGACGACTTGCACCAGGAATAAGGAGAAAACAGTCTTTCCTGTGTCAGACGCCCTTCTGAAAGGTGAAAGGTAGAGTAAATAGACGTACTTCAGAGGCCTGAGAAGAGCTGCGGCAGTTTGAGAGAGAATGAAGCACTGAATCGTTTGGAATGCACGGAGGACTAACGTACTGAGAGGCTAACTCAAAACTCCAGGAGAAACAAACTCGTGAGCAGTAAAGGAAATCAGGGTGCGTCCTTCTGTGCAAGTCTCGATAGTTTTCACACAGTTATAATAATGCCAGCACATTTTATGGATCTAACCAAATAACATAATATTAAGAAAATGGAGGCATTGATTATGCGGGAGAGTGGAGGAAAGTGTTAGTTCTGATATTTTGGAAAATCAAACGGTAGTTCTAAAAAGTGACAAGTCAAAAGCATCCAGACACTTGGCTAGTATCAAACACTTCAACTGAACTTCTGTCGATGGAACTGCCTTTGCAGCAGGGAGAAGGAGAAATGTCGGGTTTAACTGGTTTTCCTAAAAGTTTTGGTGAATTATTTGCGTGTGTGTAGCTTTGATTAAAAGGAAAATCAACAGAAATATTTGTATCCAGTATAGACGTTTAAATATACCACATTCACATACTATGGCACGGATTTTAAATTCACTCTTAAACGAAGAACATGTCATCGTTTGAAACGGCCACGGTCTCCGTCACCTTGTTGTAACATAGCGGGCACCATATAGATGTCGAGGCATGGGTGGGCACGATGCACGAATTCAGTGCAGGCCACACATCCGGGTAACAGTCTCCCGCAAGAGAACTGGGACACAGCGAACTGCTCTGCAGTCACGCAGCATCCTCCTAAGGAGAGAAAAGCGGCTCCTCGGCTAGTCCAAAATGAAATGTAACTTCATGAGGTTATTAGCTTATCCAACAAAATAACACATTAAACAAAATAGGCTGCGGAAACTAATCAAAATTAGTCTTTCCTGCAGATGCTGGCGATGCCTATTCAAGACCTGCAAAAGGAAGAGTACGTCCTGTTAAAGGCGCATGGTCCCAGGGGCTCTCCTATCTTTTGAGGACACGTATCCATCCATCTGTCATTATCTGCCACCATTATACACTGCAGTCGCTTAGTCAGTTCCCCTTCACTCTGCATGCAGGCCTCTCACAAAGCTGACCTATAAAGATCAAACACACTCCTGAGAGGACACAAATGTGTAATCCTTTTGGTAGTTCCATTTCTCTTTGGAAATTAATATAATTTACACGATTCTTTTGATCTAGGTTAATGTAAGTCTATCTCTAAGAGATTAATCCACATCTAACATGGTAGAAAATAAGTTTTTTTCAGTTTGCAATTATAGGTTAGTGGTGATGAAATAGGGTACCATGTTTTTAAAACTGTTGTGGAGTATGTGTACAAGATAAATCTGAAGAGCAACGTATCTTCTAGCTTTTAAATGTCAAAGTACATTTGGGAATAAAAATTCTCTTTATCTGAGTTGTAATGAATCTGGAAAAGTATAACATGCTTGAGAGCTTTGCACTTCACTGGGGAAGCATAAACTAGTTCAGATGAGGCAAGCTGGCCAAATTGTAGTTCTTCTGTGTAATTTTTTAAAATATAATTTTTTAAACCTCTGGATTTAAATACAGAACACACATTATGTCTACTGTGTAGATGGCCTCTCCAATAGGCTAAATGGCTCCCTAGAGTTCTTGAGAGTTTAAGACAATTTCCAAAAGACTTGGATTATTCCCTAGGTACAGTTTACAAATTAGTGGGAATATAGGACCTATTAAAGTCACAGTTTATCTGAAGGTCATAACATGTCTAGGTCAAGTGATGATTTCAAGTGAGTAGGGGGAGTTCATGGATTTTTCTCTCTCCTAAGATATATTTGTATCTAAGGAGAAAATTGAATAATACAAGCTATCAAAAAAGTTTTGATAAAAGTTAAACATACCTTTCACGGAACCTTTAACTTCTAATTTGTCTACTAACATTTCTTAGGTTTTAAATATTGCATAGGGTGTCTCATCAAGGACAGAATAAGACGGACCCCTGGACAGTCCCTCTCGGCCAGAAGCAGGCTATAGAACCTAGGACAGGTGCAGGGAAAACTCTTCCTCTTTCATTGTTTGTTATGCAAAATTCTCTGATTTCCCCCAAAACAGTGACATACACGTGTCAGGTGATGAAGCAAGACCTAATTTGCATGGCTATGTCCAAGGCGGAAATGAACGAATAATTGCAAGGGTTCATTTGAGAAAGTCTACAAAGCCTTGGATTTCGGCAAGTGGAACCCTCAGTGAGATGTGGTCCATTCTTGACTCTGGATTAAGAAATAAAAAAGGGAAACAGAAAATGAAACTGGGAAGTAGATAAGAAGCTATACTTAACTCTTTTCAGCTTGCATGGTTCCTGCCTTACGCTGCTTGGACAGGGCAATTTTCGGTCACACAGATTGAGAGATGACACAGCACTCCCTCTGAACCTCTTTGAATATTGGCACCTGCTTATACTCTTTTTAAGCATTCATTGTGAATTTATTTAACTAATGGCTATTGAAATCTACTCTATGCTAATTTTGACTCTTACTCCCAAATTCTCTTAGTGAATCTACTTCAGTGAAAGGGACCACTGCAGTGACTAGTCTTTTCCCCACCGACCCACATTCTCCATTGACCTCGTAGTGTAGTGGACATGAACACACAGCACTCATTTTGCCGCTGCTCACGGGTACGTTAAATTTCCTTCCGCAGCAGGACAAAGGGGCTATCATCTTATTTATAATCTAAGTGTCGCCTAAACCTATCCTTCCCTGAAAATCTTGATGTAAAACTTTTCTCTATCATTTTCTCTTCTCAAAAGTCTTTCTCTGCCACTCCAATGAACCTAAGACACTTAAAAAGGAATCAGTTCATACAAGCGCCCACCATTGGGGAATTTTTGCTTTGTTTATGTTGGAAAAAAGAATACTTAGTGTCTCATATGAATGTTTAATTGGTAGAATTTTATGGAGTGTAATCAAATGGAATGATGATTTCAGACAAAGCTGAATCAGTTTCTCTTGTGTATTTCTGAGAAGTGTGAGGAGAAAGCAAAGTCCCTGCTTCCTTCACAGAGAACGGCAAGATGATTGTTTCCCTTCCCTAGACTCAGCCCCAACCTTGCTAAACCTAGAAAAAGTAACTACATCAGTGCTGCTAAGCCTGAAAATTGTCAAAGTAGTATGTTATGTGCGACCTAAAAACAAGCGTACTCTTCACAAATCTGGCTTGAAAAACCTACAGTGGTAGAACACAAATTGGGAGGGTCTGGTGCGGGTGTATAAATAAAGGAGAAGGTAAAAATCTGAAAAATGTGTATCTCTATCTAAAAATAATTAAGCTGTATCTTCAATGGTAAAAAGTTCCAATATGTCAAATGATAGGCTATGTTTTAGAATTTCTGAATAACTTGAAGATTTTTGGTGTAAGTGCAGTTTATTTCTACCTAAGCAAATTGCCTATGAATAATAAATTTTTAACAATTATTTTAATACCAAAGAAAAGTTTTTTATCTTCACAAGTATTAACAAATCTCAAAATAAAAAGCAAAAATGCATCCCATAGCTAGAAAGAAATTGTTGAAAACCTACAGCTACTTATTTAATTAAAATTTAAAGGTAGACTACCAAATATTTGCCTAATTTCATTCTTACAATAGCATTTATATTTTCCAGGAATATTTCCAAGAATAAAATATAATGAACCTGAACAGATTCCAACACTAGAAATTAATATGACATGTGCACAATAGAAAATAAAAATGAGAATACAGTTTAAGAAAACAGAAGAAAGTATAAGGGTAATTAAGATTTGCTTGATTTGGGTTTATAAACTTAAATTTTTCCATGGCTTGGTTCTGGGCTAACATTCTGAACTCTGATACACAGAAAGAGTGGTTATTTGCAAAGTGAATCAAACAGAAACCAGAGGCATTCTAAAAATCATCGAAAAGGCTAAAATAGATTCTCTGGGAAGGAAAGACTAAGAAAATAGCCAAGTGTGACAGAGAAGACTTGAAGAGTATAATGAATGTAAAAAGAGAGATAAAAGCAGAAATAAGGATGAAAGTATAAAGAAAATATTATGAATCCCCATGTAGCTATGATTTTGAAAACAAAATTTATAAATTCCTTAAAAATGTTTCAGCAGAATTGACTTCGTTAAGAGTGAAGATCTTGAGCATTTCTATGCAGATACCTGATACATATTCCCTGTTCGTGTTGATGATTAAAACTTTGACGAGGAAAAGCTCACGGCTACACCTTCTGAAATGTTCCTAGGGCCCTATCTTTACTTGAGAGACCACTGGTAATCAACAACGGAATATTCCTCTGGCAGGACTGTAACTATAAATTCAAACATGCATTTATTTAATGAGCATTGCTTCCTCTTCCAGTGCTCACTGCAGCCAATGAGCTCCAGTTTAGGCTAACACTACCCTAGTAAGGTACTACTCAGTACCTCCAAAGTCTGCCTCTGCCCTTCCCACTGCCCCCGCCTTAGTTGATGGAGTCATAGTTCTGAAAGTTTCCAAATGCTATTTTCCCACTCACTATTAATTAATCTTTCTACTAAATAATTTTAAAATGTTTTTTGATATCTACCATCAATTATTGGAACTTGAACCTATTAAGATAATAGAGCATCTTTAGCCTCCAGATCTGATATACTTTTATTCTGTTCGATTTATTTTAAAATATTACATACATATATGTAGACAGCAGTATAAAATCATGTCTAAAATGTAAAACAATATAAATATATGTACCTATTTATTTTATTTCTAATGCATAAGCATAGGTATATAAGTAATGCAATATTAAAGCAATATAAAAGCTGTGCATGTGTATACTAGGTATAATCTGAATATGTGGCGTATATTTAATTTTTAAAATGTATTACAGTGAAAGACACATCGCCGTTAATCTCTCTCAGAACGCCCCCTTGAGCTTGAACATACTAACCCACGTCTCTTGCCATTTCCTGGGTCAGTCCTTGAACTCCTTTACACAATAGTCCTTGCTGTGCTACCCTTGCTGCTCCAGTGTCTTCAAGTGTTTGAAGACATTTACTTTTCAGGGTCATTTTAACTTTCGCAAGGAGCCAGAAATCACGTGGTGCCGGATCTGGCGACAAGGTAGGTGAAAACAGACTCTAACGTCTTCCTGAAACTGTCTGTCCCTAGGATGGCGCTTGGCAGCAGCATTAGTGTATTTTCTATCACAGCTTGCAAAGACACTCACGAAAGATGTATTGAAGATTTGCTTCAAGGGGCTGGGGATTTAGCTCAGTGGCACAGCGCCTGCCTGGCAAGCACAAGGTCCTGAGTTCGATTCCCGGTACCGGAAAAAAACAAACAAACAAAAAAAAAAAAAACAAGATTTGCTTCTGAAAATAACAAGAATGATGGGACAAGTATGTTCAAAGCAAGGGGCAGTTTTTTGAGGAGAAATAATGGCAATATGTCTTCTACTGTAATCATTGTTTAAAAATTTAGATATTCATCATATATTTAAATTATAGCTCGTATGTGTGTACGCATACAGTGAACATCTTCAAAATTTCCAAGTAATTCCAAACTTATTAATTCTTAGTAAAACCTATAAAATTCAGTATATGTCCTCATATTAAAATATCAAGTAGCTAGGCATGGTGGCGCACATCTGTAATACCAGCACTCAGGAGGCTGAGGCAGGAGGATCACTGTGAGTTCAAGACCAGCCTACACTACATAGAGAGACCCTGTCTCACAAAAAAATCAAGTATATTCATATATTATTTCTTAGCACTCAAAACACCAAATTAGCAGAGTGTGGTGGCCTATGCCTGTAATCCCAGCACTCGGGAGGCTGAAGCAGGAAGATCGTAGCAAGTTCAAGACCAGCCTGGGCTACAAAGTGAGCTCAAGGCCAGCCTAAACTGCATAGCAGGACCCTGTCTCAAAAAGACCAAAACAAAACAAATAAAAAATCAAAAAACAGAAACACACAGAATTAATCCCTAAAGCAAATGAATGAAATTTCTGTTTATGCAGCAAATATTTGAGCACTTATCTATTTATTTAAAAAAACAAATTGCATATAAATCTATTTTTATTTTTACTTTAAAGTGAAAAAAATGAAAATGATACAGGATGAAATTGCATATAAATCTATTTTTATTTTATTGTTACTTTAAAGTGAAAAAATAAAAATGATGATACAGGATTTCAAAACAAGATAAGAGGAAATTAACAATGGTTATTATATTGCATATTATTATCTTCAAAGTAGTTACTCAGATTACAAGGTATAGGCATGCAAAATTGATCAGTAAGTGTTTAACAAATAAGCTCTCAGGTTGTCTAATGTAAAAGTTTAGTGTCAGATGTATTAGTATTTTGATGCTAAACACTACAGCATTCCATCCTCAAAAAGTAGTATCTCTAGGTCCTGAGAAAAAACTGAGGAAAACATATATTATTGGAAACAAAAAGCACAATTCACTATGCACGGTGTACACATCAAAAAGGTCTTTCTTAAATATACACCACAATAATCATTAAGGTTTGTTAGATCTAAACGGATGTTTCAAAGTCAAAGTTCAGGTGTAAAGTCACAAAGTTCTTCAATGGCCAATTATAAAACACTCTTAAATATCTGTATCACGTAGTCACAATCAAATTGAACAATTTTGGTCTTACTTTTATCAAGGAAATGTAAAAAATTACCTCAAAATGTATTTGAAAGCATAATCCCATAAGAGCACACAGAATGAAAAAAGGTCAAAAATTGCAAAATAACCTATAAACGCATGTCAAATAATGCACAACAAACTTTACTTAAAATAGTCCACTAAGTCGTAAACCATGAACACAGTCTGAGTTCTTCATACAGAAAAATTTTACAAAAGAAGAGCTCATGATAGAATATATGAGCTCATACATATTAAGATAATTTATTTGATTATTTTTTAACAAGGGAAATTTGTAAAATAAAATGTTTTGACAATTAAAATTATTTCTACTATATTTAGAGGAGGCTACAAGGGACACTTTAGTGAAAATAAAAATATTCTTGGCATAAAGGAAATTTTTAATAATACTTTTAAAGTTTAGAGATATTCTGAATTTAAACTTACCCCAACAGCTATGACATAATGATATTCTGCATATCAAATGAAATTAATACAAGATGAGATAACTCTTTCATCACAGCAGGAGGACCAAAGTTAAAAAAAACTGAATATGGATCAAGGTATTAGGTGCTTAAAGGGCAGCTCAGGTATACGGCAATAGAGAAATGTTTATCTTCAACTGACATTTCAATATATTGTGTAATCAAAGGATTTTTAAGGAAATGATTTATTATCTCAAGAATAACTGGTAAATTTGCAATATATCCCTATCTCTTTTTCCTAAAAGGTACACTTGACTAGATCTAAAGGCATTTCCAAATTTACAATCACTGCTATATTTATATAAAGGGTAGAGGGAAAGAAATTCTACAGTTGCCGCATAATGCACAAATCTTATTTTAAATAATTCTCTTATGAATGCTAATAACATCCTATGCTGATCTAAACATCTGCTTTCATTGGAATGCTCCCAATCTATAATAACGTGCTTGGATTTTTCTCGAGTTTAAATATCAAAGCTGAAGCACATTTTCAGTATGTGGTGCATTTCATAATTTTAAGTAAAATATGTAATATTATTAAAACTAGAAAATAAATGTTTCTCATCAATCACAAAAGTACACTGAGATCCTAAGAAGTAAATTTATTCATTGCTCATCCAGAAGACTGGGACCATGCTGTCTTCACTGAAACTAAATAAAAGTGATAGTTGCAGCTGCATACTTATCTGTGTTTATGAAGTAAGTTAATTTTTACATGATTGATAGAAAGAATGCATATAAATTGTATGGGAAATGATATACTCAGTATGGAATAATACAGTATAGGACAAACAAATAATACTTTTATATTTGTTGTAACTTCCCTATATATATATATACAGGTTATATATAGCTAAAAGTAAAGGTTTACTACACATAGGGTTAAGTAGTCATATAATGTTGTACGGTTGTATCCATAGACTGCAAAATTTGAAATGTTTCAAAATTTCATGTTCTCACAACCGTATTCCCACCTCAGTAGGTACAGAAAAAGTGTCTTACCAAGTTTAGCACACTGTAAGAAAATAATCAACCAAGCAAGAATAGAAGGGATTACACTGATTAAAATTAGCTAAAAAGAACACAGCTAAGACCGTACTTAACGTGGAAAGCCCGGGTGCCTGCTCTAAGACCAGGAATGGTACAAGGATGCCCCCTCTTACCACTTCTTTTCCACCTTGTACAAGACAGTCCAGCCAAGGCAATTAGGCAAGAAAAAGAAATAAAAGCCATTGGACTGGAAAGGAAAAAATGAGACCACTGTTAATTTAAAACGGTGTGAGCTTATCGATAAGAAATCTAGAGGCATCCACTGGAAAGCCATTAGATCTAATAAACAAGTTCAGCAAAGCTGCAGGGTACAAACAATAAAAAGTTATTTCTATAAACTAATAATTAGTGATAGAAAAGTAACTTTCAGGAAGCAATTATATTTACAACACATAAAAAGCAAAAATCTTAGATTAAACAGTTCAAGGTTTTTATCCTAACAGTCCAAAACACTGCTGAAATAAATAAAGGTCTAAATAATTGGAGCAATATACCATAGTTATAGATAGGAATGTATAAGTCCATGAAATTGCAGTAACCCTAAATTGCTCTACAAATTCAACAAAATTTCTATCAAATTTTTGGAAGATTTTTAGTAAAAAATTAATAAGCTGATCCTAACGTTTGTATGGAAATTCAATGGGACCAAAATAACTTACATGTCCTGAAAAAGAACAACGAAGAACTAAGTAGGAAGACACAATTCACAATTTCGAAACTTGCAGCAAAACTATTGTAATCTGGAACACGTGGAACCAGCCAAGGATAAACATAGACCGATGGGGTGGAAGTGAGAGTCCAGAAATGAACTCTCACATTTCTGGTCAGTTGATTACCAACGTAGGCGCCCAGAGAATCCAACAGGAAAAAAGGATCTCCTAAGGAATGACGGTGGAACAACTGAATATTCACATGCAAAAGAATTAAACTGCAACAGTCTAAAAATGGGCAAAGAATTTGAACACACATCCCTCTGAAGATGCACACCTAGTCAAGTAACATACGGAACGGTGCCAAATAGCACTGTTCGCGGAGGAACTGTGAATCGAAGTCACCATGAATTTTTGCAGCACGGTAGCAATAAGCAAAAAGAATAGCAAGTTTTGATGATGATGTGAAGAATTTGGAACTTTCATACATTTCTAATGAACATGTAAAATTATGCATCCATTTTGGAACGCAATTTGCTGTTTTTCAAAATGTCAAAATTATGTTACAACGTGACTGAGTAATGAACACTTTATGTATATGTAAGTACAATAAAACATGTCCACATGGAACTTCTACATTATATTACAGTAGCGTCATTCAAAGGGCCAAAATGGAAGCATCTCAGATGTCCGTCAGCTGATTAAATAAAATGTGGCACATTCATTAATAACATGTTACCGGCCAATGAAAACGAATGAAGAATAAAGATCTGACGTATTCTGAGATGTGGATGCCACTTGAACATATTTAAAAAGTTACTCAAGGGGCTGGAGATTTAGCTCAGCGGCACAGCGCCTGCCTGGCAAGCACGAGGTCATGAGTTCAATTCCCGGTACCAGAAAAAAAACAAAAAAATAAAAAAACTAAAAATTACTCAAGGGTCGGGATATGGTTCAGTGGCACAAGCGCCTGCCCCGCAAGCGCAAGGTCCTGAGTTCGATCCCCGGAACCAAAAGCAAAAGGTATCTGCTTCCCACACGCAGTTGTCTTCAGTCATGTTTGAGTTCCACAAATCTTCATCACTGGTGACAAGTCCAGTACTTTGGCAGGGGATACAGCTCAGCGGCACAAGTGCCTGCCTGGCAAGCACAAGGTCCTGAGTTCAATTCTCGGTACCCCCCCCAAAAAAATTTAAGAAGTTACTCAAAACAGACCATCTATTTCTGATTCCACTTATGTGAGATGGTCAAAATTGGTTCAAAAATAAAGGTGGGGAGCATATTAATACCTTGCTAAATTTAGGGAAATGAAAGTAACAGGGTATGAGTGTATATGGGTATGGTGGAAATTTTTTTGGAGTGATGAAAATATTCTAAAATTAAATAATAGTATCACTCGCATGGCTTTGTAAATACAATTAAAGCCCTTATTAATTTGTACACTTTACTTGCGTGAACCTAAAGGTGCATGAGTTGCATCTCAGTGAAGCTATTTTTTAAAATTTTCATTTCATTATTTTTCCACAAAGCTGTACCATCCCACACCCCCATACTATAAATCTTAGGGGTTTCCCCTCAACCATACCAACATTTTAACCTGCTAGTAACAAACCCTGTGGAATCCATCTCAGCGATCTCTTCTAACTGGCTCTCTCTTCTCCACATCCACGGCTGCTGTCTCAGCTGAGGAAGTAATGATTTATTTTCTCAGTAATTACAGCAGCTTCCCAGCAGTTCTTGCTGCTAACACAGACCTCTGATCTCTCCACACCGGCTACCTTCTGCTTATTCATGTCTTTCTAAAACACATGCTATGACTGGAATTCCAAAGTTCCTTCCAGAATTTAGCCCAAATTCTTGAACAGAAATGAAAACTATTTTTCAACCTAACCCCACCCAATATATTAGCCTAATAACCCAGCAACTTTCTAGCCAGTACTCTGCATGAAGGGTAATAAGCAACTTAATTTCCTACTTTTTGAACATTATGCTTTATGACTTGGTAAATTCACACCCACATTCCCTCCTCCACTTTTCAACTTTTTGCCTGGTTAATGTTTGTTTATATCTAAAAGCCTATTATAAATACCACTTCTTCCATGGAATCTTCCAGAATTTCCCTTATGCTAATTTAGCAGTGCCTTCTGCTCAGGAAGAACTTTGTTGTTATCTGGAGTATAATATTGAACACGATTATAATACTATTTTTGGTTCACACACGTGTCTCCCCAGTAGACTGACCTTGGCAGTGATGCACAAATGCATCTTTAATTTTTCAGTTCATCTATTGCAATACTCATTATATCAGGAAAAGCTTAGAATCTATGAAAGTATGGAGTGAGTACAGAACTAATAAGTGTGCATATTCTTATATATCCGCTTCATGGTGAGTGGGAACTTTAATATTGAACCAAATTCTCCCACTGCCTCTTGAAGGCACTACTTGCAGATTCTGCATAATTTATTGCAGCTATGAAGACCTAGTAGATTAACCTGATAAACTATGGCCAAAGAGGATATCCAAGGACCCTTAAAACTCTAAAATTGTAAATCCAAATCATTTTAACTCACTAGAGGAAATATTTGGCGAGTATTATGTATTAACACAACATTTATAAACCAGAATAAAAAGATGTCTTCTATTACTCATTTTACAAATAAGCATCCCCATTTAAAATCTAGCACAAATTATGATTGAAAACCAAAAAAATGCCATGTTAAACACTGTCCACTAGGAAATGTAAAAGCTCAATTTGCAGATTCATGGATGTATTATAGAGAAGCAGTGATTTTCTAGACATATGTTTATATGAATTAGTGATGACGTCACATATATTTTGTCGGAAAATGTTAAATGTTTAGCAGACACAACACATGAATTAGAGCAGATTTCATTATTGTAGACATATACAAATTTAATACCCACAACAAGGTTCTATTTAAATATTTCCAAGAAGTCTCCTCTCTATCAATCATTTTCAATGCATTTTAATAGACATTTTATTTAATGGGAATCAGAAAATTAGATTTCTAACTCAATCTTGTATTTGATATTCTACTCCACTATGTCTAAAGTTGTAGGAAAATTGACTAAAGCATCAGCAACAAATACATGGCTTATTTACCAGCACACAGTATCCTTTTAAGAAAGATAATATAATAAATAGCTTAAAATATAGAAGCTTTTTAATAAATACTAGTTCAAAATATGTATCAGTTGCAGATAAAATGATAACATAAGTACCATGAAAACTTTCAAAATGATCAATGTCAGA
This sequence comes from Chinchilla lanigera, assembly GCF_000276665.1. Lineage (NCBI taxonomy): Eukaryota > Metazoa > Chordata > Mammalia > Rodentia > Chinchillidae > Chinchilla > Chinchilla lanigera. Next base: position 21,849,152 of record NW_004955432.1, read on the forward strand.
TGAATTAATTAGCTTTAACCTGAAATTAGGAATTTTGTAATAGCATCTTCATTTCTAAATCTGAAAATAGATTTGATAGTATACTAATGAAAATTAAGAATTAGAATCGCAACTTCTTCTAAAGACTCTACAGTAATAAGGAATTTTTTTCATATACCCAAATGCAAAACTAAAATTTACCCTGACCTACATAATGACCATACCAATTTAAATGAAATCACAAAGCATAAAGCTTGAAAAATAGTTTCATATCTTGAGCACAAAAATTTAAGTTATTATTAAAACATATATAAGTATAAGGCAAATTTAGGTTGCTAAATTAGAAGAATTCAGAGCTCCTGTCTCAAAATTTCTTTAGGAATGTCCCCCTTTCCTTCCATGGCAATTACAAAGTAAATAATCAAGTGGATTCAAAAGTTCTGCAAATATATAACTCAAAAATATAAAAAATAGTGCACAGTCACATACTTGGAGTGACAAAATCCTTTCTGTCTGTATATGTGATGTGTCTCTAATTCAGCTGCATTTAAAATAATCCAAAGAGCATAAACCTTCTCACCACGGCCTCACACACCACTGAAACGGAGGTGTACGTACCTGCCCACACCAGCCATATCCCAGCATTGTAGAGGTGGGGAATATAAGGCTTTCAGATTCAGAATGTAAGTGTAAAAGCTGCTGATTCATTCAGAAGGAATCGCTATTTTCAAAGAGTGGTTTCCCACTGCAAGTTCTTACTTAGCCGTCGACTCCGCCGCGGTCCGAGCTTTGTTGCAATGTTGTGCTCTTACACCTCAAACCTGTTGATAATGAACCTGAACCCATTATTTTGAGTCAATGAATTGAAAGAAATAGGGCGAAGAATGAAAGCCACAGGGCCAATTATGAGAATTCTTTGATGTATTTCTTGCTAGCATCCACCATATCACTTTGTGTCTTTGTCTTGATCCCCTCTGTTACTCATTAATTATTCTGGAAGGGTTAAAGTTCAGAGAGCTAATTGCACAAACCGTCTTTCCTGGTAGGGATTCTCCCTACCCTGACACTTCTCCCAACTGTGCCACGCCACTCTGCCTTCTGCCAATTAACCCAATTCTTGGCATTTTTGCTTGGCCTTCCAGCATCTCTGCAAGCTTTGCCTAAAATATTTTCACTGGGTTGCCTAGAGAACAAACCAAGGCAAGTCGAAGATTAGATTACAACTTATCTCATGATATAATCTTTAACTACTTGCAGTATAAGTAAATTTTTCTGCCCTAGGTATAGCACAACAAATGAAAAGGTCTTAACTCATTCCTGAGTATTTAGCGATATTCTGCTTTCCTGCCCGGAGTCACAGACCATACAAAAACAACTACTCTTTCTATAGTTGTCAATTTTTATATGACGTTGACCAGGTTTCTCATATATGGACTAAGCACAATATTATCAGGATACATGAAAGAATTGTTTTGGAAGTCTATATAATTCTGAAATTTTTCCAATACTTTATCATTACGAACATTCTGAAATAAAATTCCAAAAATAAATAACCATGCCTTATAGGGCCCCCTGAAACATCTCACAATATGCCTTGTACTTATATGTCTCAAAATCTTCAAAAATCCATTGCGATCTGTACAATGGTGTTTCAGGAAGCATCTCACAATAGTTTAAAGGCACTTGCTTCAAGGCCTGAAAGAATCAGTTATTAGACTTACTTTTAATTATTGCATGAATCAGCAATTATTAAGTAGCTACTACATATCGAGCATTCACTGGCTGCTGTGTTAATGAATTAGTCACCTGTGAACTAAGGGAACCCACAAATAGACACTAGTATAAGCACCAATAAACACGGGCTCACTCGAAAAAAGAGCAAACAAGACCATCAACTGAAGAATAGAAAGGAGCTCGCCACGCACGGAGCAGAGCGCAGGGACGAGCTATGCAAAGACTTCTTAGAAGAGACCAGATCAGCCTCGAGGGACTGAATTAAAGGCCAGTTTGCCATACAACGAAAAGGAAAAGAATAGTTTGGGCCTAGATTAGAAAGATAAGTAGGAACCAGATCATGCAGGATGTTTTAGACTGTGAAAAGGAATTCTATTTTATTTAAGGAACAATGCGTACAATTTGATTGATTTTTGTACTGCTGAGGAGAATACATCAAAGAATTTTAAAACTATGAGAGAAGTGAAGCAAGGGATCAGCTTTTAAATAGAAATTTTATAACTTTTTTCCATGGTAGAGGGAGTTCTTTGAACATACTCATAAAACTTTACTTAAAGGCTAATTTATAGAACTAGTTTGACCAAATGGACTGCATTCTTAATTTCTCTTCAACTGTCCATACCCTACAAAGAAACTGTCACAAGAAGAGGCCCATGATTTCATAATTAAATGAAATATGTTTAAAATCCCAAGGTATAGAGCTGGTGAAAAAGAATTTTAAAGTTTGTTTATAGATTTCATTAAATGTCACAAGTATAAAATAAGTCCAAAAGGTAGCTAGAATGAAATTTATTAGCTGCACCAAGATCAGACCAATCATTCATTCAAAGTTACATAGATTTCACCTTTACCTGGAACTCTGTGCGAAATGTATTTAGTTAGTTCACAATGTTATCAATGACAGAACTTTTCAGATTGACCTTTCGATAAAGCTAACCCACTCTGATAAAATAACCAACCATGATTCCAGAGTTATTAAATGTAGCCTTTGAACCACTCTTTCATAAGACGCTCTAACATTAACATTAGGACGGGAAAAAAATAGTTCCGTGAATTAATTGACTCTTGCATAACCGTTGCCAAATGCATTTTTCAGAGCCTATTCCTTTCCTAGTCCTCATTTTTAGAATGCCGATTATTCTTTTTTAAATTTAGGCTTTCTGCACATGATTTATTAAGGTATTAACCTACTTTTCTGAAGGAAAATCAAAGGTAAATGATAGTTTTTAAAGTATTTTTGTTCTAATGATTTTCCTTTCTTAACTCAAACTTGGCATATTTGAAATAAAGAGGGGCACACGATACTCATCTTCTGTCCCCCTTCCTCTCCCCACACCCCGTTTGTCAAAATCAATATTTATCTCTCTCTATTTCTGGTTAGTCACCTAATAGGCACTTTCCTAAAATAATGGTACCATATTTAGGAAGGACCTGAGAATTTGAGAAAAGTCAACTCCAAAATCACTGCTCCAAGTTCTTGTCCTCTTTCCTTAGATTTTTTTAGTGTTTGTAAAAGCGCCTCCCCACTATCTTCCGAGTTATATTGCTGTTAAGACAACACACTTCCCCCATGTACACAGTGATAACAGCAGCACTTGAGGAGAGTTGGGTGTTACCTCCAGGGAAGATGATGACACCTGCTGCACAAAGACAGAGACTGGGGAAAATTGGGCCAAGTGCGGACTGCAAACGCCTTCCAAGTATTTGTAAGTTACTAGTAAGTTGCCTGCACTGAAATACAATGGCAACTTTTGTGATTTCTACTCCCATATTTGTTCCAAAATATCTCACAAGACTATTTTTCCAACATATTTTCTTCTATATCTGTAGGTGAGATATAGGCGCATTCTGAACCCAGATTACTACATAGCAAAAGAAGTGGAGTGCTATCCTTAGAGCAGCAACACTAAGAATTCAGCTGTTGTCTGCTGATGACTATTATTAATTTTCTGTTTTAATATGCACTTGCTTCAATAATTCATGGAAATTTTAAGGCAAAACCACTTGGTGTACTACCCACAATTGGCAAACGATCAGTGGAGGGAAAATATCCCAGACAATGTTTAAAACATCAAATTAGGGGCTGGGAATTTAGCTCAGCGGCACAGCACCTGCCTGGCAAGCACAAGGTCATGAGTTCAATTCCAGGTACTGGGAAAAATAAATAAATAAACAAAAATAAAACATCAAATTAAGTCCGGATGCCAACAAATGATAACCATGGACCAAGGATGATTACCCAGTTAAACTATGCTTAAAATGTCTGTATTATTATGATATGTGAAAAGTGTGCTAAACATTTTATTAAGGTATTTTATATACCAAACAAACTTATGTCACTTTTAAGAAACTGCTTCAGGTAAAAATTAAGAAATAAAATTATCATATTTAACATTTTGGATCCTCCAAAATACATATCCCATATAAACAGAATGTCTAGCATACTTAGAAAATTGCCCAGAATTGTATGTGATGCATTTATCTACACTTAGTATCTAAATTTCAAATGCGTAGAGGACAGTGGTTCTAGTCCTTCACTATTTCCACAAATCACAGAGGCTTTCGATCCACGGGATGTAAGATCGCTCACATATTTAACTTTAAATTTTATCAGCCCTTTCCTACAAATTCTGCATTCCATGAATTACACTGTTACACTGCATCATCTCTTGTCCACATCATGCCTGCTCACCTAGCCATGGCTTCCAGGGCAGGTGAAGTGGAAGTTATCCCTGAGAACAGTTTAGATTCCTCAGCAATGGGACAAAGAAGGAACAATTCTCAAGTATTCACAGAACAGAAACTATCCAACCTGTAATGCCTTGTGCCCGGTGACAGAGAACCCCCACCTGTCCTGCTGTTGGATAACTCTAATAGCTGAAACCCTTATTTATGATTTGAAACTGCAAATAATCACACTCATTCCCATGTGTTCCTTTCTGTCACTCATTCTTCCTTCTGGAATAATGTGGAGTGGGGTCATCTCTCCACATGCCAGTCTTTCAAGAAATACATGTTGCCATCGCTTCCTGTAAGGGTGATCTCTGAGATAAATTTGCAACTTTTCTTTCCACTCTACGTAGAATTTTGCTACCAACTTCTTCATGACCTTTCACCCTTAGAGTTCTGGGCCTGCTGTTTCCCATGCTGGTGCTTCTTCATCACTGCTTAATATTCCGGTCTGTTTCTCATTCGTCAGAGTTCAATCAAGGGATAACTGTCTCTGGAAAGGATTGTACCCTCAGCAAAGAACAGATTGGGCAACTCCCTCATCTCCGTCTAGCATGTCACAGTAGAGCTCTGTTTCTAAATAACTTTCCAAAATGGAGTGCAGAAGTGAGAGGAGTGACCTACGCAGGTGCGGAATAACTGAAACCAAAGAATGAGACAAAATGGTGATATCCCTGTTCCTCGGTTTCTTTGTCTATAAAATGACAACAAAAATAGTGTTCACCTCCCAGGCATACTGTAAAGATCAATTGAATTCATACATGTTCGGTTCATGAAAAAGGAAGTGCTCCGTAAGAAAGTCTCAATAAATCTTGGTTTTGGTGACTGTCATATGTTGACTTTTAAATATGGGCTATAAAAGTAATAAATAACTAACCTAGAAAAGGAGGAAGAAACCGGATGAGCAAAGGTGTTGAATTCTAGGACGAAGAGTGTACACTTCGCGAAAAGAGCAGCCAGTGGAAGCTTTCAGAGGGAGACGGGCGTAATGGAGCTACACTCCACGAGTGTAATGCGCGCATGACACACAGTGATAGGAAGATGGTGCCTCTTGAGCAGACACCAGCAATCCGAGGAAGAGGCGGGCCAAGGGTATGTATCGAACAGCCATTATGCGCAAATCACACCACCGCTCTTCCCCCCAAATAAGACCGAGCTGGAGAATAACCAGCTTGAAAACTAGAGCTCAAAAATGCCAGCCCCAGTCAGCCTGTCCTTGCCTTACCACCATCACTATTCTCTTGATCGCCGGCTGCTCTGGACGGCCGACTCTTTTCTGCCTAGGTCTTATTTTCCAGGAAATACAGCATTAGCACTGATAAGGCTAGAAACACATGTGCAAGGGAACTGAGGAATGCATACATACAAAATAAGTGTGAAGTACGACAGCTATGGTCACTGCGAACATAGAAATTCAAGTAATGACTTAAACATTTATTCCCACTGAGTGTCCCAGAGACTAAGGAAACTATCTCTGAAGAAGGACCACTGTAGCAGAGCCTTGAAGACAGGTAGATGTTAACCTCTAGAAGAGAAGGACGAAAAACAAATAAAAATGTATGGTGAGCTGGGCTCATCTGTAATCCCAGCACTTGAGAGGCTGAGGCAGGAGGATTGCCACAAATTCAAGGCCAGCCTGGGCTACACAGTGAGTTCAGGGGCAGCCTTAACTATACAGTGAGACTGTCTGTCTGAAAAAACAAAAAATAAAACAAAAAAAGTATGGTGATGATTTAAAATGGGAAGAAAATGCTTGAAAGGAGAGAGTAACTGCAATGGGAGGAAGGAGAAAAGAAGGAAGGGAAAGGAAAAATAGATAAATACACACATAAGACAGTTAAGACAGATACACTACTAATTGCTATTAGCTCATTGAAAGGAAAGGCTTTTGCCCATACTGCTTGGTGGGTTTTTCATGCCTGTATCGCGTAACCTGAGCAACTACTTTGAAGATAACAGCTCACAATGTCCTGAACATTGTTGCTCTCCTACAATCTTGTTTGGAAAGCTTATGCCATTGTTTTTATTGTTTATTTTTCTTTTCTTTAAAGTAAAAAAAATACACTGAAGAGAAGGAAGAAGTTCTTCTCTCTTCTCATTTAGCGAGCTGTCTCTCCTGTCCAGAGGGCCATAGTGACAAGGTTTGGATCTAGGTTTCTGGAAACAAATTCCTAACCCGGAAGATAAGCATGTCTTCTCGATATGTCCAACCATCACCTAGCTAAGCTCATATCTGAGGTAATCTCTAAAATCAGCTTTCATCTCTGAAGTAAAAATCGAAAATGACAGAAGTTTCACTACTGCTTGTTTTTCTAAAGGCAAAATACAAAAATATTCTTATCTAAAAACATATTAGTACAATATCATGACGATCCACTTCATAAAGTAAGAAGACATGCATCGTTTGCAGACACTCTCTGATGGCAAAAGATGAGAGGCCATTCTAGAAAGCTAAACTGAAGACTTCACAGACAATATAAAAAACACACTTGCTGCCCAGTTTCTTACGCATTCTTTTTTTTTTTTTTTTTTTTTTTTTGGTACCAGGGATCGAACTCAGGACCTTACGCTTGCCAGACAGGCACTTGTGCTGCTAAGCTATATCCCCGGCCCTATTAATTATTTTTAAAGCACAGCAATCAAAATTTTTCAGGGAAAGCCTTAATATCAGTCAGAATTGCGTAGGGAAAATTGCATAACCGTGGGAGCACATTAGCATCACGAGTGGTCCCTTTCCTCATGTATCGTGGATTACAGAGCCGGTACTACTATGTGACACGAGTCTTACTGAACGTAAATGTTCTATCAGTGGTGAAACCAGTTGTTTGTCCTGCTTTTCACGTAAAAACTTAGCCTTTGAGTTCCTTCTAGTTTCCCATCCCCTTAGCACATCTCCAATAGGAGATTCTCACTGCGGGCAATTCATAAACATCAGTCACGTCCCTCACACTGGGAAATGGACTTTATTTACAAAATCTTCCTATGAGAGAATAAAAGTGATAGTGACTCAGTATCCTAAATCAGTAAATAAACTGGCTTCCCAAAGAATGTCAGAACTGGGTTCCTTGTATTCACAATGGAGAAACATCTCCAAACATGAAGTTTTAAATAAAAAAAGAACTCAAATCATTTAACCCAATTTACAAAATCACCCAATAGTGAAAATGTATACTGTTCCAAAACAAACTTCTTTGCATAAACTGCCTCTATTTAGCTAATAAGGAAAAATGTCCAATTGCAGACACCATTCCAAAAATTTCTGATAACTACACTGAAGAAGCAAAAAACAAGGACAATGGGACACATATGTTATTCATTCCTTTTAACCGGTAACTTAAACTGGCCAGACTGAATCTCTAAACCCAAAATAGCTTCCAGGCTAGAATGGGGAAGCCAACTGTAGCCTGCGGCAAAATTTTACAATGAAGGTGTTTGCTCAGGACAGAGTTGTTTTAATGGAAACACTTTTTCTCCAATAGAGCTATTAGATCTCCCATTAAGACACAGTTTCAACTTCCACACAAAGGGCCGGATTTTTAAAACCTAGTAATTGTCCTTTCCGCCATCAGCTTCCCCGTGTCTCCAGTGAATTGCCCTGAGAACTCAGAAAATCGTCTTTGCGCGGTGCCCTCAGGTTCAGGAGGAGAAAATAAATGGCAGGCGTTAGATGTTACTATTTGGTTCTTGTATTTCTGTTCTTTAATTCTAGTTTCAACTTGAACTTCACCTAACTGACAAAGCCCGCAGACTATCCATTCAATTAGCTTTAACAGGATTAAAACACTGTTTTGGAACTATAGAGTTAAGTAATCAAAAATCTTGCCAGATACTTTCATATACTCCATTAATCTTAAAATGAATATGTTCCCTAAAGCTAAATAAGTATAACCAGATATTCTAGCATCTTACTTTTCAACTGAGGTATTTTTTTTCCATTGCTGTGAAGTTGTAACACGCAAAGTTTACAAGGAAAGATTGATATGTGTATGTATGTGAATTAAAGTTTTATTCAATATATTCTCTAGTACTAGTATTCTACCTACCTTAAACTCAGGCCACTGCTTAAAACGATGCTCACTAATTTAAGAAATCCAATTAATTGGTGTGAGTTGGGCAGTCTACACGAAGAGAAGGCAATTTTCTGTAAAGGTGATTACCTTTCCCTCTATCCGTATTTTGAAAGAATGAAGAAAAGGTAAGTCACTTCCCCAGTCACTGAGTAACTGACCACTCTCCAGTGAGATTTCCAATCCTGTATCTCAAACGTACACTCCCGAAATGAGTATGAGCACTGCTGGAAAACTATCCGTCCCCCACTGCTCTACAACAAAACGCAATCTAAGTTTCCCAAGGGCCCTGATAAATGTCTTTACAATTTAAACCATACCTAAGGAAGAATGGGTTTATCGTTCGTAACAAAGGTGGAGGAGCTCGCGCCCCTTTCATTGTCTCACTTCTTCGATGAACATTTACTAAATAAATACTGAGTAAATATTTCAGCAGACTCACTACCATGAAGTCTCAAAGAACGCGGTAGACCCTGGGCTTGTCCTCCAGGGAGGATCTCCTAGTGAATTATTCAGCTTTGCCGCTGCTGAGACGCAATACTGGCCACCCACGAGTTAAAGGAGGGAAGGTGCAATCTAGCCCAGAGTTCCAGGAAATACAGTAGTGGACAGCAGGCTCTGAGGCAGAAAGGGTTTGGCAGAGCAAAACTCCTTAGTTCATGGGGGAGGGGAGACAACGCCAGACTCCAGCTGACCCACCCAGCCACCCCGGGGCGTGCTTTCCTAATCTTCTAAGCATTTCTGATCCAATTCTTTCCAAATACCGAGTTTACAGTCACTTCTTCACCTAGTAAGAAATAAGGAGCAATGTCTAGGAATCCGTAGTGAGACAATGCAATGAACTCTGCAGGGTGGTCGGTACTGTACGCTTGAAAAAAACAAAGTAAAAGAAAAATCTATAGGTACAGTTTATGGAAAAGGCCTTCATTCTCAGTTTTTTAAAGCAAAAGCATACTTTTCAAAGCCGCACATGGGAGAAAGGGTACAAAGGTAGTAAAAAATGAAATGGGTATAAACAGCATTAGGAAGAAAAATAAAGAATGCAGAATGTAAGACTTTGAATTCTGAACGTTAAATTTAGCTGTTCTACAACTTAGTATATGACCTTACTGTGCTAATTTGCTTAGAGAAGGTTGGATTTTCTTTTTTTAAATTTTATCACTATTCTTCTACCAAGTGTATTTTCTCTTTACAGCCTCATATTCCATTTTTCTCCTCACATCTGTTATCCCTAAAATAATCTCTCATTTTTATAGAAAAATGTCTTCTTTCCAACTATAATGAAATCATCTATTTCTAAGGCTCTAGTACTGAAAAAAAAAATCTATGTATATGTCTAAATATGTATCCATAGATGGACATTTCATGGAGCGAAACAAGCTCTGAAGTTGGTATGGACTTAGTCCAACCCATCAAAACATCAGTAACAGAAGTTTATGTTTGGGGCTGGGGATTTAGCTCAGTGGCAAAAGTGCCTGCCTGGCAAGCGCAAGGTCGTGAGTTCGGTTCCCGGTGCCGGAGAAAAACCAAAAAAAAAAAAAAAAAACAACGACAAGAAGTTTATGTTTGTATTGCCTTCCTAAGAAAGTGGTTTCCAAAATTTTTGCACATAGGATTTTGTTGTTGTTGTGTTTATTTCCCGTTTTTCTCCAGGCTGTACAAATTTGACAGAATTTACTTGAACCATGATATGAGCTGAAAAAAAACAAAGACCACTGGGTGTGGTGGCCCATACTTGTAATCCCAGCACTGGAGAGGCTGAGGCAGGAGGACTGTTGCAAGTTCAAGACCAGCCTGGGCTACAAAGTGAGCTCAAGGCTAGCCTGAACTGCATACTGAGACCCTGTCTCAAAAAGACAAAAAGAAAAAGACCAGAAGAAAAATTTGGAAGTATATAAGACAAGCATAGAAACCACTGAGAAATTGGACACCAACAAAATAACATCTGAAGTAGTTTTAAGTACATTCAGGAGGTAGGAAAGGACATAAATAATCTCAATGCCTGAGTGCGAGATCATAAACACTACAGAGAATTTGCCCCCAGCATCTGGTAACCTGAACAGCATTCTAAATGTCAGAATTGGTTTGAAGTCAGATGGATAAGACCAACTGCTGTTAATGTGATTACTTTTTCTCATTATCCCTAGGTCGAGACTAGACTCCAAGTTTTAGCTTTCCACAAGCACTTCCATACACTGACAAAGGTATTTAAAAACGTAAAAAGTACATTTTCACTGGGATGAAGTAGCCTTAAAGATTACTCAACTTGTGGATGGATTTCCTCTACCATTATTTTTTATTCAGTGGTCAATTTAGCGTTCGTTACTATAATAGCACTAGCATTGTGCAATGAGCTCACCACACCTAACCTTTATGCTGTAAATTGAAGTTAAATTGCTAAGTCCCACTGGATGCTAATTAAACTTATGATTACTGATTTTATGTAGTACATTGTGCTTTAAATATATATGCCTAGGATACCAAGCAGATGAATTGCTACTTACAGATACTAATAATGAGGATGTTGGTTATTTTTTCAACTTTAATTAACAGGTGTAATACCCACTTGCAAAGGCGTCATTAAAATGGTATCCAAGATTTACAGAACTTATAATCCAGAGTTGGTTTCTTAATATCCCTTTCAGAGGCTGACCTTTTCAAAATGCAGTCTAATATTTGGCCATAAAACCACTGGATTTTCAAAACCTTGTTGCCTTAACTCATTTTAAAACCTGTTTTATCATAAAGTTTCTCTGTTTTGTTGCATAGGAAAAAACATTTTCACTAATGCAAGTATACCAATTGCAAAAATAACATGTGTGTGCGTGTGTGTCCACACTCACACGTGCGTGCCTGGAGGAGGAGGGTTGGGGTACAAATATGCAGGGGTGGTATTGTGGCTGGGATTTGAAATGTCCCCGAAAAGTAATTGGTTAAATGTTCGGCTGTCGGTTGAAAGGCTTTGGGAAGGGAGTGAATCGCCAGGGCTCTAACCATTTGTGAGTTGTCACCCATGATAGGTTTTTCCAGCGCAGAGAGAAGTAAAACAGAATAAAATGCCTTTATTGTGGACCCGGAGAAGGCCACAGGAAAGAGAAAAACGTGGCTTCTAAGGATCTTTGGGGGGGGGGTGTCCAAGGTTAAATAACCCCAGGCTGGAGGCGGGGTTTAGGGGGCAGCCTGACATGGCAGACCATGATTGGGTGGGAGCGAGGGAAAAGGGAACAGGATATTACAAAAACGGAAGTAGGAAGTCGTAATTTGACTCAGTGGAAGAAGGGTGGGGCTTAGCACATGGCCGGCAGTGGGCAGCGCCATATTGGCTGGGCACCATTGTGACTCAACACCATACCACATGACCTCCAGCGCCATACTGTCTGGGTGCCATAGCAACTCAGCAGGAATTACAGCGTGGCAACAAACCCATCAACCAGCGATGGGATCGTGATCTGGGGGCATAATCAGGAGGCAACAGAAAGAAGATGGAGTCTCCCGAGGGAGCGCATGATGGGGCTGTGGCCCCAGGGTCTTGCCCCCTCTTTCTGTTTCTTGGATGCCAGGAGCTGGGCGGCCCTGCCCTGTCCCACCCTTTGCCCGTTCCTGCATCGCCACAGCTCCACCCAGGGCGCCCGCTGACCAAGGACTGAAGCGTCTGGAACCAAGCCGCAAGCAACCGTTCTTCCTCTCGGTTGCTTCTCATGGCCTTTTATCACAGCGATACAAAGTTAGCACCGGTGGAAGGACGATGCTCTGGGCTGCACAGCGCGTGCATGGATGTACACATGCACACAGACCACGGACATGTGCCCCACCCGAATGAGTTCTGTATCGTACCTGATAATGACTAAAATGTGGGGTTCAAACACATGCAAGAGATTAATGTCTTAAGATCCAAACGAGGCGTCCTCAAGGGACCATCAGTTCCCTTTCCTCTTTTTACCACCAGTTGACTTTTGTACCACAAAATCCCTCAATATTTTCACCTGGTCTTTATCCCTAAATCTTATGGAAACTGTGGCGCTTTGATCGCCTCATTTCAACACCACCCAGAAATTCCACTCCTCCTCTTATTTTCTGTCCACAGGGCTTCGATTAGTTCCACCTGCCTGAATATTTCCTCCTTTGACTTTCTTTTTTTTTTTTTGGTTTTTCTCCAGTACTGGGAATTGAACTCATTGCCCTATTTTAAACTCAAACGCCACACGTCTCAATCATGGCTTGCACTTTCTCCTATTAACTACAATTTCTCCACCAGTGACACTTACACTACCAACAGTTTTCCAGGCACTCTGACTAAAATGTCTACTCTTTCAGGGTTTGGCAATATCTGCATCCTTCTCGAACACACACACCCATAATATGTACTGAGTATCTGTATAAAGTTTCTTAATGTTGCTTAATTTTTATTTCAATTACCATCATATGAAACCTAAGTGTAGAATGCCTACTAGAAGATTTAAATAAGATCCAGTGTCTCCTAACCCAAATCCAAAATGTTAAAGATACAGTTGAAAATCACTCATCATAATTGAGTTTTAAAACTACCAACTTGCATGAGAAAAGAGAATAAGTATTAACACTGAGATGACTCAATAAAAATTTGAAGTAATATCATAAAATATTCAAAGATCTAAATATTAAAACAGAAACACTAAATCTGCTAGAAGAGAAAGTAGGTAGACATCTTGAAGACATAAGGGTAGGCAGAGAGTTCATAAACAAAAAGACTGCATGGGAAATACTTCAAAGAATCAACAACTGGGATCTCATCTTATGAAAAAGCTTTTGTGCTCACCAACAGAGTGAAAAGACAACACACCGAGTGGGAAAAATTTTAGCCAATTGTCCCCCAGACATAGGACTTCTATCTAGAACACATAAAGAACTGAAAAAACCTGACTCCCCAAATTTAAGGACCCAATCCAAAAATGATCATCTGAGATGAATACATACTTCTCTGATGAAAAAACACAAATAACAAATAAATACACGAAAAAGTGTTCAAAATCATTGGTCATTTGAGAAATGCAAATTAAAACAACACTGAGACTTCATCTCTCCCCAGAAAGAATGGCTGTCATCAAGAAATCGACCAATGACAAATGCTGAAGGGGTTGTGGGGAGAAAGGAACCCTACTCTGCTGCTGATGGGAGTACAGACTGGTGAAACCACTGTGGAAATCATTGTAGAGACTCCTCAAAAAACTGGGATCAGAGGTCCCATTCAATACAGATATTCCCTTTCTAGGTATTTACCCAGAAGAATTAAAAACATCATACCACAATGATATATGTGTACCCATGTTTATAGTAGCATAATTTGTATAGCTAAATCTTGAAAATAACCCAAATGTCCATCAACCAAGGAATGGATAAACAGATGTGGTATTTTTGTACAGTGTTACTCAGCTATGTAAAGATATACTCGAGGCTTTTACAGGTAAATGGGTGCAACTTGAGACCACACTCATAAGTGAAATAAGACTCACATGTGTAAACATCATAAAAAAATGCATGTAAAAATCATATTTTCTCCCTAGTGTAAGAAGCTGAAAGAGTAAATAAGACCCAAAATGTACAATAGATATTGTGAAATGGGAAAAAAACTATTCGAAAGGAAAGAGGAAATGGGATGGGAGAAAGGAGAAAAAAAGGAAGGGAAAAGTAAAAATAAATAAATATATATACAAGATAATTAAGATAGTTTACTACTAATTTCTATTAGTTTATTGAAAAGAAAGGTTTGTGCTTATATTGTTTGATCAATTTTTCATGCTTAAATCTTGTCATCAGAGCATCTGCTTTGAAGATAACAATATGCAATATAATAACCATTGTAACTCCCCTACTACCTACTTTTGAAATGTATCACTATTTTTATTGTCTTTTCTCTTTCAAATAAACTAAAATATTCAATTAGAAATATCAAGTTATCTTTAAATTAAGATGAATGAAAATATTAAAAATCAGTGTAAGGGGCTGGGGATTTAGCTCAGTGGCAAAAGCGCCTGCCTGGCAAGCGCAAGATCGTGAGTTCGGTTCCTGGTACCGGAGAAAAACCAAAAAAAATAAAAAATAAAAAAAAATAAAAAATAAAAATCAGTGTAAAAAGAACCAAATGGAAGTTATGAAACTAAAATACAGCGACCTAAAATTTAAAACTCACTAGATGTACCCAATAGCAAATTAGAGATATCAGAGAACGAGTGAACTTGAGGACAAGTGAATAGCATTTATCCACTTTGAACAAAAACCAGAATCTTGATTTAAATAAAAATTAACAGAACTTCATAAGCCTGTGGAATAATAACAATGCAGCTAATGTTTGTATCCTTGGAGTTTCAAAATGGAATTATAAAGTGTTTAAACCCAGAAGAAAAATCAAATAATAACTGACATTTCCCAAAGGTTAGTGAAAGGCATTAGGCTGCAAGTTCAGGAATCTTGGCATAGCTAGAACAGAAAAGGGCCCAGAAACCCATTCTAACAAACATGACAATCAAGCTTTAAAACACAGAAGACAAAGAAAACTTGTTGAAAGTACCTAGAGAGAAATGATTCATTACCTATAAGGAAATGATAATTCAAGTGACAAGAATTTTTTATCTTGAGCCATGGAGAACAGAAAGAAATAGCTTCAAGTGCTGGAGGAAAACAGTTGCCAAACCCAAATTCAATATCCGGTTAAAATATGGTTCAGGTCTCCAGGAGAAACAAGACCATTCTCAGATGAAGGAAAACTTGAAGAATTTATCCCTTAAGCATTAGCTAAATGAATTTCCCCATCCAAAAGAAAATGATAACAGAAGGAGGGCTGGAAATTCAAACAACAAAGGACAATTGAATTGCTAAAAACGGGGGTAAAGGTGATCTTTTTAAAGCAGTGACACACACAAGCATTTTTGGTTGGCAGCTAGGTTACACAGAAAGTACAAAGTTCTCGCATTCCTCCTCCTCCCCATTCCTCAGTTTTGCCTTTATTAATGTCTTGCATTCGTGTGTGTCATTTGTTACAGCTTCGTGTTGAAGTCCTTTGTATTGCACAGCCTATGGATCCTGGTAAATGCGTGTCACGTAGCTCCCGGCGTGTATCATACAAGTTGCACTGCTCTGAAATTTCTCTTGACTCAAGCAAGTCTTCCATCTCCATCCCTGCCTTGGAATCGCTATAGAGACCACTTATCTTTTCACTGTCTCTATAGTTTCAACTTTCCAAAATGTCACATTCTGCCAGTTATCTGCAATGATTAAGTATGTAACCTTTGCAAACTGTTGTCTTTCACTGAGTAACATGCGTTTAAGGTTTCTCTATGTCTTTATGCGGCTCGGCAGCTTATCCCTTCATCGCTGAATAGTATTCAATCACATGGTTGTATCATAGTGTGCCTACCAATTTACCTATCACTATTTACTTCCAAATTTGGGTAATTTTGAGTAAAGAGGATACCAATGTGTATGTGAAGTTTTTCATATGTACCTGGCTTTGACTCATTTGCATAAATTCCAAGACATGTGATTGTGGAATTATAGGATAAGACTTCATTTTGCTTTATAATAAACCCCCAGACTGTCTCTGAAGGTGGGTGAGTTATTTTGTGTTTTCAGAAGCAAGCATTTGGTACTTTCAGCGTTGTGGATTTTACCATTGTAGTGAATGTGCGGTGGTATCTATGGTCATTTCAATTTGTAATTCCTTAATGACATATGATACTGAACATCTTTTCATATGCATGTTTTCCATTTGTATGTCTTCTTTGCTAAAGTATCTTTCAGGTCTCTTGCCTGTTTTTTATTGGGTTTTTATTTATTTATTTATTTATTTTTTAATTTTTTTTTTTTCCCCGGTACCGGGAATCGAACTCACAACCTTGCACTTGCCAGGCAGGTGCTGTGCTGCTGAGCTAAATCCCCAGCCCCTGGGTTATTTATTTTCTTATTGTTGAGTTTTAAGAGTACTTTCCTCATGAATTTTTAAAATCATAGCTGATAGTTTATGTAAAACTACTGCTTTCTAATGTGTGCTTGAGTCATGCAGAAAAACTAAATACTTTTATATTTAAAATTCAAGTAGGGTAAAACAATCTAACCATGAGTAATTTTTAATACTTTAATCAAAGAGAAAAGTCAATACTAATAGGATGTGAAGCCAATCAATCATAACAGGTAAATGGACACTGTAACACTGTAAAACAGACTAACCCCAAAATAAATGATTTATCTTCAGAAATACTATAAATAAATCAAAATGTAACTGTAAAAAATTATCAAATTATTTACAGAAATAAAAAGAAAAGGGAGCTGGGCATAGTGGCGGCTGGGGAGAAGGATCTTATAAAGGATGAAAGAGAAATAGAACTACAGGTCAGCATATTTCATATACTACGATGCAAAAATTCTCAAGAAAATTTTAGAATTTGAATCTTTCAATGTATCAAAAGAGTTCTTGACATAACACTAAAAGCAAAATTTCTAAAAGATAAATTTCTAATTGATACATTAGACTATCAAAACTAAAAATATTTTCTCATGAAAGACTGTGCTAAAAAAATAAAAAGATAAACTGGATAAAATATTTGTAAACCATGTACTCTACAAAAGTCCTAAATCTAAACTATATAAAGCAAGAGAATTATGAACTAAGAAATTACTTTCACTGATCTTTATTTGTTTATGCAGTTGTCTTGTAGATTTACAGAATTTAATATAATATTTCAGTAATGTTGAAAAACTAAAAAGAAAACCTACAAGAGTACAACGTGAAAGGTGGATCCTGTGTAAATTCAATTTACTTAATTCAATTTCCCTATAACGTCTGCATTGACACTGTTAAATTTTTAATAATTCTTGGAACATCATAAGAACTTTAGATTCAAAACAGAATGGTATATGATTACAAGCAGATTTTAAATTTAAGAGTGGAGGTGAAAGTACTAAACTATACAGGTGAATCGACCCATTTGCTTAAGTTTATATTTACAATTTAAGCACTTGGTAATAATAATAGCAAGCACTCAGTGATAAGCTATGTTAGTTGTGTGTTTAGTAATCAGGAAAATAAGGTTCTGCCAACTGATAATTCAGCAACATGTGATAAATTACAGCTATAGGACCTGTGCAGATAAATTGCACCTCCCTGTCTCCACTCCATTATGTAGATCTTTCCATCCTGACTGTGATTGGGTCAGTTTGAGCTAACACCAAACAAAACTGGCTCAGCGTAGCTCTGGCTGTGGAAAACCCACCCTAAGGAGGATTATTGCCAGAATGCCATAAAAGGGAAACAAAGAAGGAGGGCTGGCTTGTGTTTCTTCAGAGGAGCCCTAGTCCTTGCTCTCACTGGGACACCCTCTCCAGCTTCCAGAGCAGACTCTTCAGCTTCCAGCACTGGCCCTTCAGCCTTCCACTGTGAGCCATTTGGCTTCTGACACAGACTTGCACAGAACACTACGTTGAGTTCCAGGCCTTCTACTAGATCCTTCAGGTCCCAGTGCACAGATGGGCCTTTTGTACTCTTACATACCTGACTCTATGGGCCATTGTAAGCCAATGTTGTAAATTCTTATATATGTGTAGGTCTTTATTAAGTCTGTTTTCTCTAGTAAGCGCTGGTTGATACAGAATTTGGAACCGAAGAAGTGAGGTCATTACTACGACTGTACTTGATCATGGGGTTCTGGAGCCCTTGGAGCTGGCGTGTGGGAAAAGTGTAAAGAGGTTTGGAGATGCTAGCCGAAGAAGCAACCCTGGAAAGCCATAAGCTGTACTTGATGGGAGATTTTGGTCAGAACTCAGTAGACCAGAAGGTTGATAGCAATACTGCTGGTAAAGACCAGGCTCGGGAGGTTTCTGCTGGGAAGAAGCACTGCATTGGCTGTTGGAGTCCAGGCAGGTGTGTTATGCTTTGGCAGAAAGTTTGTGTGCATATTACTCTGTCCAAAGACTTTGCCTGAAACTGAGATTAAGGAACAGAAAGAGTGTTTCTGCTTGTTACTTGGAGCTTCCTGTTTGGTGCTGGCTGTGTCTTTGCTGCTTGGCTGCCTTCTGCCTCTCATGAACCATTTCCACTGGCACGCCACTCTGCCTTAGTGCCAGTCCGCTATGAACTGAAACCTCTGAAAGCTGTGAGACAAAATAAACTTTTCCTCCTCTAACTTTGGGTATTGGGTGTTTTGTCTCAGCAATGAGAAAAGTAGCTAAGACACTGACTAGATTTAATCATCTTGATTTGTCCAATGCAACTATATGCAAATGCAGTTTTTAAGAGTGTCTAGATTCAAGTTTTCCTGTTCTTAGACTCTGCGATAGATACCTGGCCCAGCCAATAGCAAACACCAACAATCAGAGCTTTGAGCAAGACTACTGTATTTTAAACTGTCAGTCTCAGGATAACCAACCAACAAGATGCAAAATGGGCAACAAAGTAGCCTCTGAAATGAACCCAGTGCATATTACGAACCCAGAAAAACATAAACAAGCAAAACAGTTGTTTGAGGTCCCAGATTTTCATTCTAGTGATATTACAAAAATATATAGCTAACACGGCTTATCAGTGACTGCTTATTATTACTGAACACCTAAATTTTACTTAAATATAGACTAAACAAATGAGTTGTTTCAATTGTATAGTTGAGTCCTTTCACTTCCACCCTTAAATTTCAAAGCCTTTCATAATTACATGCCATTCTGCTTTGAATCTAAAGTTCTTATGATGTTCCAAGCATTATTAAAAAGATAACAGTGTCAGCGTAGATGGTATGAGAAGTTAAGTGTGAATTTACACACGACCTACCTTTTGTATGACTATGGCTCCAAATTCTGCCTATCCTCTTAAAAGCAAATGGATATAGGGCTGGGGATATAGCTCAGTGGCATAAGCGCCTGCCTGGCAAGCACAAGGTCATGAGTTTGATCCCTGGTACCACAAAAAAACAACAACAACAACAAAAAAGCAAATGGATATAGCTCAAATTCAGAGTTTACTCAGAGCCAAGGAACACATTTTTTTACTAAATGTATTTCTATGCAGTTTCAAGCTTTACACCATTATAAATTGTTAACTATTTTCCTTATCAACTACTTGAAATAGTTTAAAGGCAAACTAATTGCCAAATGTGGGATTGGTACTCCTAAAAAAAAGGTCGTCTGTAGTTGTAATTTTGCCAAGTAATAGTTATTAATTTGTGGAATTTTATTACTTGTGATAGTTTTCAGTGAAACAATCTAGTAAGCACACTGACATTAAAAACATTTTGTATTTCACCGTCTTAGCTATCATAAAATTTAAAGTATGTCAATCTTTATGCTTCAGGGCATAATTTGTTTACCAGCTGGGGTCAGGAAGAAATGTTCCCTGCAGTGTAGTATTGCCAATTACTATAGGTGTAGAGCAAACAAGAGAAAGAGTCAGGGGGTTACGCGGCCCTCTGAAGCATCTGGTGTGGGAGGCTTTCAGAGTGAGAATTCAGGGTAAGATGAAACATGCAATTGTCCCTGTATGTCAATTGCGATATTCCTGTGAGGTGCCAGTATGCCACTGCTGCCACCAGGGAGGGATTTCCTGTGGAACAGATGTCACTTACAGTATTATGTGGGCTAGCTATCTCAGCAAATAATTGCTTGGCACTTCTGCCCTATGGCAAGGGTCTGAAAACATGCTAGGGTGAGAATGGAACATACAAGCAGATGGGCACAGAGAAGGAATGAGCGAGAGCACCCGGAGCCGGCAGTGTGCGCGGAAAAGCCAGGCGGGAGTTCTGAGGCAGATGTCTTGCCTTATTTTCAGTGACTGGAGCCCCAAGTCAGGATTTTCCTGTTATTGGTTATTTAGAAGTTCTTTGTAGAAATTTCTTCAGAGGAGTCTGAGTTCAAGCAGGCTTCAATTTGTTGAAACAAAGAAACCTTGCCTTTCAGGTATCGCCACAATTTCCAGTTGAAAATGACTGTATTTTGTTTCAGCCCTGAAATGGGTAGGAGATTCACAAAACCAATTCCTTCCACTTTTGCACCCCACCCCTCAGAATAAAAGGAAAAGGAAAAAATTAGGTTGGGATAAGAGGATGGACACAAAGACTGACACTGAATGACAAAAGACAAAGGACAATGGGACAGCAAAAGAGGAAAAAACGTTCTTTTAAAATATCAATAAGAGAATCAAAGAACTCAAGATCCTGTTTCTGATAAAAAGGAGAAGTTAATAACAGTGAAGAAAGCCAAGGCAATTGCAATCTGCCCTCCCTGCAATGGAAGAAAAAAAGATAAAGGTAGAATCAGCGAGGAGCGCTTTTAAATAATTTCAACACATGCATTGCTTTCACATGTTATATAGTTCATGGGTTAAAGTTTTTTAAATATTTAAACTATTTGTCCCAATAGGAGACCTGATTTGGCTATTTATTTAGGGACAGAAGAAGGCTGCTTATGTTCACAAGGTCCAGTAAGGAAATTCTCATCCTTGAAACAGCATTAATTACAGAAGGGAGGCCGGGATATCCAGAAAGCACAGTAATGACGATACCGTAAGTTATCGAAGTCAGTAAGCCATATCTCAGACTTAGAAAATGCGTGAGGCCACTGTTGATACGTGTCTGTGTGCTCAATGGGACACAAGTAATAACTGCTTTGAAAGTTTTCTAGACAAAAAGAATTTTGCCAGTGAGTAATGTCCGAAATAGTGTGATTCAGTGGAACAATTGTACATATTTTGGAGTACATCCAAGGATGATTCTTAAAGAAGACTAACCATGGCTTACTAGTATCTTTCTGTGTGATCTTTTCATCTTAAGGAACACTAGAAGAGTTATTTAATTTTTATCGTATTAATTCTATGGCATATTTTTCCATTTTTAAAGGTTTTATAATCCACCCTTAATTATTACTATTAAAAACCAAATACAATATAAGGTCTTCACTACAGAACATAATCTCAAAAGATTTTGTCCGGCTTCCAGCTATCATCCAGCTGAGAAAAATATAGAAGAAATTGCCAAAGGATCACTTATGCAATTGATTTACTTTCCCCGGCACTCAAATAAGGAAAGGTGGAAGGGATAAGGATTCACCACAGTGTTCTAGCCAACTGAAGAAGTTGTGTTAATGCAAAGTAAAGCCATTGGACAACTTCCGTTGTTCCCTCGAATGTGTTGTCTCCTCAGTCGAGAAGAAGGTCCACACCCCCTGATACCGTCATCTCTGCAGAAGTGAGCTACACACAACCGGACAGAAGCAAGACCGGAAACAAGGGCACCAGTCAGGAACACAATAGTAGTTTAGGTGAGAGGTAATGATGGCCAAGCCTGCGTGGATTTGCCTGAGATATTAAAAACTAAAAGCGAAGAATCCCAAGAATAAAGTGCAAAGGAAAACCATGTATTGCCCAAATTTTTCATTAGCATCAACTGTGTTCCAGTCCCCAGACCTGCACCTACGCGTAAGAGTGATAGGTCCTTTCCACGTGAAGCTTTCAATGTCAGTGCATGGACCAATCACCTGATAAGCAATAAACAGCGACAAGACCCCTGAGCTGGTAGGTTAGATGCCATCAGACGCTTCGAAGGGCTGTGTAGGAAATAGCATCGGCCTGAGTACCGGGATTATGGTGGGACTTTTCTGGGAGGACCAAGAAGGAGAAGAGGCGGAGGAAGGCGGGAGGAAGCATCTGGAGCGTGGAGGGGCGGGGCGGGAATGGAAGCGGGTCTTCCACGAGCTGCGGCAACTGGTGGCGCTCCAGCTGGGAGCCGGCCAAGACGGAACAAACACCAGTCTGTTTTCCCCCTAATGAGGGAAAAGTGTTTCTGACAAAGCTGCCGCTGACGGTACACAGAGCCGTTAGAGCAGACAGGTCGCAAGAAATCTGTCGAAGGAAAATGGCTTGAGTCTAAACCCTAGAAACTTGAACGGGCGGAAGGCAGGGTCGGTCACCCTTGAATCCAGGGATCAGAAATAAGCAAGACCCGACATTTCCTGAAATCTTACGAAGAATTTCTTAGGAGGTATAATTTCATATTAATATTAACTTTATATTAATATTAAACAATATGAGTGTGATTTGGCTGGAAATGCATATCCCTCCTTCTCTCAGTTACCTATGTCTGGCCAGGTGTAGGAGTGCACCTCTGTCATCCCAGGGGCTCGGCAGCTCGAGACAAGAGAATCTCAAGTTTGAACCCCACGTCAGCAACATAGCAAGACTTAGCTCAAAACAAAAAATAACAAAGGGCTGGGGAATGAACTTCAGTGTGAAGGTCTGGAGTTCAATCTTAAGTACCACAAAAGTAAAAAATAAATTATTTATGTCGGATATTTCACTTTCAGCATCAATTAACACTGACACCACTAGAAGCTACTAGAAGTAGTTAATATCTAGATATTCCTTACCTTTTTAATGAAGAAAGAAGTACTGGGGTTTGGAAACATATCAATCAAAATATCATAAATATATTTATACACTGAAGTGAAAATAAACATATAATAGGTATGTATGAAAAAAAAAAGTAAAAATGAGGAGTTGCCCCTGAAATTTAGCAAGACAAAATTATATGTTCAATATGCAGTATTTCAAAAATCTAAAGAAGTAGTTTTTGTTAAATCTCCCGATGTATCTTCAAGTACAAATGAGAAATTTAAGGAGGTGAGTCCTGGTCATAATAAGTTAATAAAGGCCTCAAGAAAGAAGATATGCAAGGAAAAGCTGAAAACGAACAACAGTCCTTACATGTGTGGAGGAAGATTATGAAGTTAAAAGTGACCAATTTTCTATCTTTCAAGATGAGTAAAAGGAAATTACAGTAAAATTACAGGCCAATAACAGCAATAGTTAGCGCAGTGGTACTGTAACTTCTCTGGATGTCTTGATATATTACGCAAAAGCTTGTGTAAGTCTCTCAGCTTCGTTGCCTAGAATCAAGATAGACTTGGGACATAGATATTGATCAGTGAGAATGCCAGGGCCACACTGATTTTTACTTGAGGACTCCAAGACAACAACTGGACCCAACGTCTATTCCCCCTTGGCTTCAGACAGCCGTTTGCCTCATTAGTAAGTTCTTGGGATAGAAAACTATTTCACATATTATTAGATGGCTGGAGTCCAAATGTCTGTATACCTATCATTCAGACAACACAAAGCAAGACTAGGTGACTGCTTAAACCTCTTGATTTTGGTGTTGATCACTGGTCAGAAGAGCTTAGCATAAGCTTCAATTTCAGTTCACCCGTTACTCTATCAGGCAGAAATAGCTAATTTGCTCAGCTCTAAACCGTGCGTTTCCCAGGCTTAAAGAAGCAAGAGACAACTTTGGGGAGAAACTTCTTCATTTTGTTTAAAAGGGTTTTTTTTACAGACAATGCCTAGTTGTCACTTTGTTTTTCAGCTTTACATCTTTTGTAATTTCTGTCCCTTTCATCAAACAAAAAAGGCAGAGAGACCTTTTAAGTATGTAAGATATAACATATAGGCTCACTTGATACAATTTCCCTTTTTTTCTTTTAGTCTGAATTTTATCTTTAAAAAGTTGGGTTTTAAGAGTTCTTTGAAATAGATAACTTCAAAAGAACATCCAGCATAAATTTAAATGAGATTTACAGCTGAAGGAAATGACCAAGTCCTACGGGTTAACATAGTTAGAATACCCAAGGTATAACTACAAAATAGAATGTAAGCATAGAAGATTTAGCAACTAAATGTAGGACTCTAATTGTTTTTCACTGCTTTCTCTAGTTTTTTAAACTTCACCTCAGTATCAGGACAAGTACCTTTGATCTGTGTCTCTTGGTGTTTTTCCTTTTCTATTTCCCAGCTCCATTCCCTGCAGATCTCCTGCCCTGTACCCTAAAAGAAAAGTAAAATGAAGGCCACAACCAGATAAAGAGAGATGGAGAAGCTTCCTAGGCAATGAGGGAGTAACATATTTCCTCAAAAATATTATACAAACAGGACAAAGGGAGGCCATAGGACAGATCAGAGGGTGATTCTCGCTCTAGAGCAAAACCATTGGATGGGTCACGTGGGGATGGGAGTTGGCCAAATAGAAAAAACAGACGGTGCTCTGTTGCTTTCTTCCACTTAGAAGTGACCTACTGTTGAGCGACCTCAGCATATCAGGAACAGTGTTTCACATAGAACTGCAGGACCCCAATACACAGGGAGGTTCCGGCTTGGACTCTGGCTGAAGGCTGATGTCTGCTGACGTTGACCTCGGATGCTGCCACCCCTGGGAAAACAGACCATGAATCCCACCAGCCACACACGTAAGGGAAGACACCAGCCCCAAGTCTGATGGCCAGGTAGACAGAGAACTTCATGAAGGAAGCCGTTCAGGTCAGAGGACCTGGAGATGTGCAAGCTTTGCCTCGTACCCACCAAAGTCTGAGTGTTAGCAAAAGAAAGAAACAAGGAGGCAAAGCTCTAAGAGAGCTTTAACAGGGAAGCTGAACTCTCATCTCGCTTTCCTCTCCCCAATTAGCCATCTCTGCTCCCCACCTCTTACCTCCTCCACTACCATGTGAGATGCAGTGCTAGCGCAATGGAAGGAAACTCAAGAAAAGTTTTAAACTGTCATAGAAAAGAAAAAGTCCACATTTCTCTCACAGTTGTTGACCTTTCCACACATAGTCAGCATAATTAAATTAGATATTGCAAGAAGACACAGCACCCCACATAGCATATCCCTATGCTCACTGAATGACCCGTGATGGGTGCTTAGAGACATTTTCCCAGCACCATTTATTAAAGAGGCCGTCTTTCTTCCAGTGAATTATTTGGCCTCTTTGTCGAAGATAAGATAAAGATAAGGTGGTTGAGCGTGTTTGGAGTTGTTTTGCATTGCTGTTTTTGCCAGTACCATGCTGTTTTTATCACAGTAGCTTTGTAGTATAATTTCAGGTTAGGGATTGTGATGCCCCCTGCCTTGCCTTTGTTGCCCAGGACTGTTTTACACCTCTTCTGGTTCCAAATCAATTTCAGGAATGTTTTCTCTTGTTCTGTGAGGTATACTAATGGAATTTTGTTCAGGGTTGCATTCAATCCGTATAACAATTTTGGAGATATGGCCATTTTCACTATGTTGGTTCTTCCTCCTCAAGAGGAAGAGATATCTTTCCATTTTTGGACACCCTCTTCTATCTCCTTTTTCAGAGTACTGTAGTTTTCAATGTAAAGATCTTCTACTTTCTTTTTTAGACTGATTCCTAAGTATTTCATTTTTTTGATGACATTATGAAAGATATGGTTTCCCTATCTTATCTTTCAGTGAGCTTATTATTTGTATACAGGAACGCTACTGATTTTTGAATACTGACTTTGTATCCAGCTACACAACTCAATTTGGTTATTAAATTTAGAAGACTTTTAGTAGAGTTTTTGGGATATTTTATGTAGAGTATCATGTCATCTGCAAACAATTATAATTTCACTTCTTCCTTTCTTAATTTAATTCCTTTTCTTTCTCTTATTTAATTGCTCTGGCTAATGTTTCCAGAACTGTACTAAACAGGAGTGATAATAGTGGACATCTTTGTCTTGTTTCTGATTTTTTTTTTCTCCCGGTACTGGGGATCAAACTCATGACCTTGCGCTTGCCGGGCAGGCGCTGTGCCACTGAGCTAAATCCCCAGCCCCTTGTTTCTGATTTTAGAGTGAAAGCTTTCTGTTTTTGATCAGTTAGTATGTTGTTCACACAGCACAAATGTCTAGGGCTCAATCTTTTGCAGTAGTGTCTTTCAATATTTAAAAAGCCAAAAGCATGACCTTGTTGACGTTCAAACAGAGTTTCAAGTGAGAAGTACCTTCGTACATATGCTACAGACAGAGCTCTTGTCCTCAGCTTGTAAACCCAGAATCCTAGTTGCCGTCATATCACATGATTTTGATCAGGCTTTGGGATGCTGGCACCTCCTAACAAAAGACAGAATCACTCAGATGTGATCATTGTGTCTGTCCACACATTTTGCGTACAGAGTCTGAAACCTACTCATTCAGTGCTAATTATTATTTATTTTAAATTTAGAAATTGATCATTTTCCCTATCTGAAAAAAATTGTCTATCTTAAGTAAACAACAGACATTGCAGAATATGAAGTGCTCAAAACCAACTTTATATAATTTAGCGTAATGGACAAAAATGCCCTAAATGCCTCCATCTTCCAGATGTGATTTAAGAGATCTAATCATCTAGGATGTTAAATGGTAGGAAATTAACTGAGGCAGTGAGGTCAGACATCATAATGGTCTGTGTTAATAGCTACAAATTGTGGTATCACCTTCCAATTCTGATAAGAAGTCCCTCGTCACTCCCCGTGGCTACAGAGGTGAGCACCTGACCCATAAAAAGTGAGTCTAGCATCCACCATCCGGGTCATCACGACCAGGCCAAGGGCTAGGCCTGTGAGCCCAGGAAATCTATTTTGTAATTTTTCACCCTGGAGCTGAGTAACCTGAGCCCATAGTTTTTTCCCATGGCCAGTTGTGAGGGTGTAAACCTAGAGGACTTGAAACCAGCAAGGTTTGCTGCAAGGAGAAGCCGGCCTGAGACCCAGACGATAACACACAGAAGCACAAATCAGAGGTAAATTCTTAGGTACAGGGTAGATACATTCTTAGTTCTGGTTCCAGCCGCCCCTGATACCAGCTCTCCCTCCTTGGTAATGAGAGCAAACAAATTCTACCCATGGCTTCATCTGCTTCAAACTGGGCTATTCTTACTGGAAATCATCAGAGACTTCACTAATGAAGCTACTAAGAAAGGGTAAAACCAGGAAAGGTAAATGAACAAGAAACAAGCACTTTCATAAAACAACATTTTTGTTAATTATGAAATTTTGAGATAATTCTTTAAAATATCTGAGCTTTGGTTCATTACCTGCAAAATGGAACTTGCAGCTCCTTACGGCTCATATCTAGATGTCCCCCCAAAGCCTCACGTCCTCTCAGGTAGGGCTTCAGGAGGTGGTTGGATCTTGTGTGAATATGGGTTAAGGGTGTGTGATAGCTAAATTATTCCACTGAGTGATTTAGCATCTTACCTAGTATAAGTCACTGAACATCGGATCACATTCTCACAGGGTTTGTCTTTAGTTATCTACTTTAACCTCCTAGTTTAAGACCAAAATTCCATTTAAAGTGTTTTCTAACTGAACATATTATATTCCATCTACAAAAAGTAGCCTCCAGTCAAACATCATGGCCACATTTTGGCATAACTATTATAGGTATCTCACAGTAAATAACTCAACAAAACAATAGTTTATACATCCCAATATCATAGGACCAGCCATACAGACCTGGAATTCTAACATAAACATGTACTTTCTAAATAGTAAACAGCTATTTGTGTTTTATAAGTCTTGGGGGGAGGTAAAATTTTGTCGCTATTAGTAATCTTCCCACTTACATGATACCCTCTGGTTGTACACACTGATTGGTTTGGATAGCAAAATGAGATGATATGGAACTTCTTTGTAACATAAAGAGGACTCAAAAATATCACGTAGTATCATTATCATCGTGATGATGTTGATTTGTTCTTGATGATGATGATGATGATGATGATAGAAAACAGAAAAATACGCACTCTGGATGCTTTATTATCCTAACGTTTCCATGCTGCTAAATCAGCCACTTACTGTGAACCATACTCACTGACTCGGAACTAGGGAAAGGACTTCAATTTTCATTATTTTTCTTCCACGTTCAAGTACAATTAAAATGTGTGGACATTCAGAGGCTCTCACCCACTACACTTGCTTGGACCTTATGGTTCTATATATAGCGAGGTAGATACCTTTGAAAAAGATGGTAATTGACTTGAAGAAATTGCAGGTCTTACTGGAAAAGGTCTACGAAACATGGACTTGTCGGAAAATTGCTTGTGGAAATGTGTCTGCTGGGCCTGGATTCCTGGCTGAGTTGAAGTTTCCTGTTTTTCCCCCTAATTGTGCTTTCAGCTGAAACCAGAGTTCGGTTAAAGCTTGTAACGTATTTTTCTTCTTTCCTCCTCACTATTAGTGGATTTGAGGAAAAAAGGAGCTCGGCAAACACATGCAAAAATTATTTTCTTTTACCACCTGAAATTCCATATTGTTTAATAAACCTAATAAATGATAGGGGAAGCGCCTGAAAGAGAGAAACAAACTCCTTCTTTAATGGTTATGGTTCATCCATAAAGATGCAATTCTTAATGCTCAAGTTAAAAAATAAAAGATGAGAAGAAACAGCTGGCATTCAGCTAACAATTGTGTTTGGAGATTTGCGTCCGACTTTGTTATTCTGAGCAAAGCCAGGTACCAGTCTCTTGGGATTATGTACAAAGACGAGAAAAAAAGTGGACATGCACAAACCTCAAAGGTGACTGCTGGGTTAATAAAACAGTCTGTTTTCTGTTCACCCACTCTTGCTCTCAGTGTGCAAGTATATTAAAATATGTCAAAAGGAAAACCATTCTCTGTGCAAAAATAATTCAACTACAAGTCACAATTTCCAGCTGGTAGAGTGCCTTGGTGTATTTAAGTGCACTGACAAGTGACCCATACAGCTCCCCGGATGAAAGTTGTATCCTCATTAAAGGAGAAACAAACACAAAATAGGAACAACTGTCACATAGAAAAACAGACCACAATAGATGCCGTATTCCCCCAGTCAGGATCTGACTTGAGCTATCACAGAGCGAAGGGCAGTGCTGTCCTCCAAGTAACCTCTCAAAAGGCGATGAAGGTAAAAGCACAGAAGCTGCCAGGATGAATGTCTACTGAGCGGCCATCCAAAAATCTTGTCCAATGTATCTGGCAGACGATCTTTTTTCTTCCAGTTCCTATAAATTTCACACCGTAGAAGCCATTGTAATCGTGTGAACTGGCTGGATTAAACAAATACGCTCTGGGGAGTTTACATTTAATGCTGTCCTTTCTATTTTTAAATAATCCTGCTTACACAAACTCTGGTGTAAGCACTTGTAAGATGTCATATCAACCTTTTCTGATTTCTCTCTAGAGAACTGTACCGTTGTTAGGACTCTGTAAAGACAAAAGAGGGCTATTGTTACTCAGCTCTAACAATGCTGATCTTCTCTGACTTGTATGTTATGCATTATCATAAGATTAAAACATATATTGAGTGTTCACTGTGAGAAGGTCGTTCCTAGGCACAGCAGAATATAGAAAAGCATCATGTGTCTGCAAAAAGCAGCTAAACAGCTTCTGGAATAAGAAAAAAACAAGCACTGTGGAGAGACTAGAACTCGTTATAAAAGTGACAAAGATTTCATGGCCGGGCAAGGCGTGTTCAGCGCACCTTCAACACCTCTGTTCAAGTGTTTTCATAGCAGTTAGCACACACTGCATCAGTTATCCTTTGTGCTTTTCTTCCCCCCACCCTTTCAGAATGTAACCTCCTGAAGGGCAGCATTTCTTACCTGTTCCGTATGTCCCTTGAACTCCCATTTTGTACAACCCCGAAGACAGTAAGAATTTGATAATTATTGATTGGTGGCTGGTTAACTAATTAAAGGTAGCTGTAGACTTGGTCATCTGTGCCCCACTTGGACTTGCCAGCTTCCCACAGGGAGGGACCTGGAGAACTGGATAGAGAAAATGGTCCCACAAACAGAGGAGAGTTTTCAATGACGAATTGCAGTCCAGGAGCAGTAGATACGTGTACAGAGAGCAAGAACCCCGCACCAGGTCCTATGTTTTCAACTAGAATTCACAGGACAATCACTATGATGGAATTTAAGCCCACTGCAGAAGTGCAGGTAATAGAGGATCAGCAAACCAATCCAAATAAATTACAACACCCAGGCTCGAGCCGATTATATGATCTTGGAAACAAA
The DNA here is from genome assembly GCF_000276665.1 of Chinchilla lanigera. Lineage (NCBI taxonomy): Eukaryota > Metazoa > Chordata > Mammalia > Rodentia > Chinchillidae > Chinchilla > Chinchilla lanigera. Next base: position 21,879,480 of record NW_004955432.1, read on the forward strand.
TACAATGTATCTGAGGAGCCAAAGTTAATGCCATGAAAAACTGACTAAGAAAATGGGAAAAGATTTTGGAAAATAATACTTAGTGAGCTTGATTTTTAAGCCTCATAAAATTCTAACGCCTATAATGAAACAATTATTCTCCAAATCCATGAAAAACTGAAGTGAAATTTACTAGGAAAGAGGGAATTAGGAAAGAGTATTGCAGGACGGCAGAAGTCTGGGGTTCGTGTTCTGAACGGGGCCTCCAGTCACTTTGATGCTTCTCCTTCGCCCCAGTTTTGTTAGTTAAGTTGTCTTCTCCCTCCAAACAAAAAATCACGTTGAAGTCCTAACTCCTGGTACCTGTAATATGACTTCAGCTGAAAATAGCCTTCAGGGTGTTCTTAGGATGCAAATTAAATGTTTGTATTCAAGTAGAACAGGGACCCTTCATCTAACAGGAATGGTGTTCCAGAAAGAGAAGAGACATAGAGAACACAGGCCCAGAGAGAAAAGGGCAGCAACAGGTTTTGAGACTCAGGTTGTTCTCGCAGAGAAGCAGGGAATTCTCTCTCTAACTCCTCCAGAAGGGCTCGCTTCTGTCAACAGCTTGATTTGAGGTTTCTGGCCCCAGAGCGATGAGAGAATACGTTTTTGTTATTTTAATCCACCTGGTTTGTAGTAATTTATTATGACAACCCTGGGACATTAAAACACCATTCTATAAAAAGGAATACATTATATAGGTTCCTCAGGTGATTTTCTAGAGGATTATAATACAAGTAAGTATTAACTTCAGCAAAGCTTTCACAAAGATTCTTATGTGTTCACTGATAAACATAAATTTGTGTGAATTTAATTTTTACTTAGGTTCAAAGTTTCTGAAATTCCTGTCCCCGTAGAGTGCTGATTAATAACTCAACATAAACCTTCCTAAAATATTCAGTTATTGATATACTGAAATATAACTTTCTGATCTCAGATTTCTATGTTTTAAAGTTCCCTTGGAAATAGACACAACTTTGGGTAACTGACTAGGAGAAACATTGGAAAGCATAAGCATAGAATCTCTGTTCCCCATTTGTTGTTCATACTTAACAGCACTTAGAAGAATAAATATTGATGCTATCCAAATGTGGGGGAAAAATAAAGTCAGGGAAGTTAGAAGTTATATATTTTAAAGTAAAATTATTATCTTTATTGTTCTGACACCATAATTGGTAATCGCTATTATTATAAAAACGTAAGGGTTTAAACCTCTAGTAGCACTTGACAAATAGTAGAAACTCAGTGAATTGCTATTGTTATTTATCATGCAGTAGGTAGAATCATGGCAAGCTGGGAGAAGACACCAGAGCTGTCACTCTGAGATCTAAAGGAGGCCCCAAATGTGATGGGGAGGGAGGACATTTGATAGGGGATGAAGAAAAAGCTACCAAAATAGAGAACTTTTCCCATGCACTGATTGTCTGGGGCATCCATGAAATGCAGATCTAAAGTCATAGTGAGTTTTGTGTTAATTAAACCTCTTTCCCAAGGCTATCAGGACAAGGGAACCTTCTAAGTGTAAGATGTATTTTCCACATGTGGTCTAGAAATGCAATGCCTGTGATGCTCATCATAGAAGTAATTCAGGCTCCTTGTACCTGAGCTATTTCCAATTCAAGGCTTCGGACAGTTCTGATAACACCATGTTAGTTTCCTATGGCTGTTATTAAAAAAAGAAAAAAAATTACCAAAAACATAGTGGCTTAAAGCAGCACTTGTGTTCACTCTTGCGGTTCTACAAGACGGAAGCCTGAAATCACTTTCCCTCCACGAGAGTCAAGATGCTGTCAGAGCAAGCTCCATCTGGAGCTATTAACAGGGCCTGTTGCTTTGCTTTCTTTCAGATTATAAAAGTTGTTCGCATTTCTTGGCTTGTGGTCCCATCCTCCATCTTCAAGGCATGCTGCTCAGACCTCTGCTTCCTCCATCACGTCTTTCTCTCTCACTTTGAGTCCGGCATCCCTCTGTAAGAACCATGTAACATCATTTCTCGGCCTTGTGGCTAAGATCAAGTGAAGAAAAGGCCCACCCAGATGACCCAGGATCATCTCCCCTTTACAGGGGAGATCCTCCATTTAATCGCAGCTGCAAAATGTTTCTTTTGCCATATAAGGCCACACCTGCAGGTTCCAAGGGCTAGGACATGACGTATCGTTCACCACGCCACCTTCACTTCCAAAGAAACTTTGCAGGGAGCGGGTACCGTGGAAAGTGAAAGCATAAACTAGCTTCCTTGCCTCTCAAAGATGTACAGTGCTTTTTATAAGCCACATGCTTTTCTGAGTGCTTCACAAATATTAATTATTAATTATTACAAGGTCCCATTACAAGGAGATGGGAATCATTACAGCGCCCCACTTTACTGGTGAGAAAACTGAAGTCCAGGGAGGATAACTGGCTTGCATGTGGCTTTGTAGTTATTTAGACATGGAACGCATCCAAACTGTGTCTCTCAGCTAAGTGGCCTCGACAGTGTTTTTATTAAGAAGATATATTTTGTGGTTAGTATAAATGTTTAAATAAAATAATGTTTATAGATTACTTATCACAATTCTGGGCTCAAAACTTACTTATCACAAATAAGTATATTAGGACTATTGACCAAAAAAAAAAGGAAAAGGAGAATAAAGATGGTTAGGAACCTGGAAACACTATCACCCAGAAAAGGGTAGTTTAGCTTGGAGAAAAAAAGAATTATATGGCGGACGTGATAGCTGCCTTGAAATATGTGATGTACTTTCCAGAGAAGGAGAAGTAGATTTATTTTAATGTTCCCCCATAAAACCAAACTAAAACCTAAGGGTGGAAATTACATGGTGATAAAATCTGACTCAAGAAAAAAGAAAAAGATCTAATAATTAGAGTGATCCACCAATGATAAAGACTGCCATGGAGTTTGTAAGCTCCCAGTAACCTAAAATGTTCAAGCACAGGCTAAATGACTCTCTGGAGTATATAAAATGTAGAAAGGATTTCAACGAGGAGAAACATTCACATATATGCATGCATTTATTCAGCAAATATTTACCAACCATCTTCTGTGTGCAGTGCCTAAAAGTCCCCCTTATAGCTCTAAAAATAACAGAATTCTCTCTTCTATGAATAAGCAAAGAAGAACAGATGCCCTCCAAATGTATATAATTCTAGGCTGATTCTCACTGGAAGGGTTTACCAGTTCTTCCAGTCCCAAGCTTTCTGGCTTGGCGGCCATAATCAGCAATAAGCTTTGTATTTTCACAAGCACTTATCCCTAATCAAAGGAAGGCTCTCTACAGTAAAGAATTAATATTTAACGGGAAGGGGCTGGGGATTTAGCTCAGCGGCACAGCGCCTGCCTGGCAAGCGCAACGTCGTGAGTTCGATTCCTAGTACAGGGAAAAAAAAAAAAAAAATTTAATGGGAAAATCATTCATTTTTGTATTCTGGGAGGAGAGACTTTTCTTAAAATGGGAGAATTTTATCACACACTAGTTCATTATTGTCGGTTTTTCCTAGGCCAGTGCAAATAAATGTAACAAGTTATTTTCACGGAGAGGAATGCAGGTAAGATTCATGGAGCGCATGCCCATTCTGGAATAGTCTGTTTTCTCATGGTCCGCAGGAAAGATATGCAGAAACTTTGCCTATTCTTTTGGAGCCCCAAATTAGTTTTGCCAGAAACTGACAGAACCTAATTTATCCCGGGTGTTGTTACAAGGTCGCCGACCTTCCTGTCTAATCTCTCTGGTAATGGGGATTGCCTTTGGAAAACTACCTGACCTACACAGGTAATCAAAGAATGTTCCCAGTTACAAGGTGGACTGAGCCCCACAACTGTGCCATCCAGGTGACACCCTGTCCCACACTAGCCAATGAATGGCATTTATTACACAGCTGTCAGTGTTGCCAGAAGTAACCGGGCGATGAGATAGCCCTCTACTTGATTTTTACTGCTTACAGTACTTTTTGTGGCAGAAGATACTCCAGACCAGGATAGCAATAAACCAAATACAAGTTGGCTTGAATGAGCTCTTACTGGGTGAAGGTACCACCACCGGCAGTCCTTTCAACAACCCTGCATAGCGGCACCTCTCCTGGGCTCTCAGAATAACGTGACAGGCCCAAGATGAACACCCAGGGGGTGAGGAACTCTTGAGCTCTGGCTGACTGATCATTTGCCTCCATAACCCTGAGCTCCTTCCCTAACAAAGACAAATACGTTAGCGTAAATAGTAAAAGGAATTACAGGTCTGTGTTTAGACGGCTTTAACAGAAATTAGCAGTGAGCCAACGATGAGGTTAGAACCTAGTTCTATGCAAACCTATGTTACAAGTGACAATTGATAACAATTTGATGTAAAAGATCACTCTGGCCCCTGTGGGCCAGCCGTACCACTGAATTGTTAAAATCATGCAAAAGCCTGGATAGGCAAGAATATTTTTTTTAAATATGGTAAATTTTCTCCTTTTCCCCTTCAAAATGCCCCAAGGCACTCGTATACATTATGGACAGCACTTGCCTGAAAATTCTCAGTTGAGGGAAAAAGAAATCTAAAATCCTTGAATTATAAGAGCACTTACAGCATCTAAAATGATAACTATTTTGCACCTTTAACACCAAAAGATCAACTGATTTTTATTTTTCACTCGCAGTTGACCTTTATTTAACCCATGACATGCCAAAGTTATGGCCTGAAGCAATATTTTTTCAGTGAGTGCCTTGACTTGGGACAAGAATAGACATCTCACGCTGTCTCTGAATCACCACTTCATAGCACTACTGATGGTCAGTCTAACAAAGGAAAAATATTTTTCAGCATTTAAAAAACACTAAAACTTTCTGTTGAATTCTTTCCTCCATCTCAAATAGATTTAGAACTCTAAGAAGTTTACAAATTCCAAAATGATCAAAAATGTTCTCAAAATCACTATTAAGCTCTTCAAGAAAATGTTTGTGCTCCATTATATATAAAGATAACAAGCTGATTACGTCTGTATCATAAAGACGTTCTTTTGATCAATTGATTTCATACTGGCACCTTTTCCTACTGGCAAAATTACTTTTAAGGCACTGTGCTACCTCTCTCACCCCTAAATAAGTCCTGCACCTATACAATTGCTCAGGCGCTCCACTCTTGGGAATGCAGTAAGTTAGTTACGGTTAAAGGATTTAGACGTGATTAGTACAGTCTAACACTTTCTGCCACAAAACCAAATGCAACAATTGCATATTATAAAAGATCACAATACCCATGAGAAAAGTCCAAAGATGCAGTAGGAGGGACTTAGACATTAAGAATTCATGGCTCAAAGAGAGAGTAAGAGAGATTCACTAGACATGTTTAATGCTACAAATGAGTATAGACTTTGGCTGTTATAGATGGGATCCTGGTTAAAGATAGGAAGAATGATAAAATAACTCGCTGTGTAGAAAATGTAGGTAGAGCCTAATTCAAGAGGTTCTAGAAAGTGCAATTTATTGACAACTGCATTTATGTGCATGATTTAATGGTATCACGGTATTCTGTTCTGTAGCATGTCATTTCCTAGGCAGCACGCATCTTTAGAAAGTCATGGAAAAGCAGTGGGCATCTGCTTTGCTAAGCACTTACCTGCGATCTGCTTCAATAAGACTGTTGGTCAGCGTTCCCCCTTGCTATCACATGGAGAAGCTCACATTCCCAGTCGTGAGTAATTTGCCCATTTAGCAAGTAGAATATTAAATCCAGATAAGTTTGACTTTAAAACTTACATTCCTAGTTCCTACATTATATAGCAAAAGAGTAGAATTGAGAGAGGACAGGTCCAGCCAATGCAATAGGTCAGGAAAGAGAAATAAAAGTTAAAAATAATTTGAAACGCAGATGTGACTATTAATTGTAAAGTATAAGAGTAATTATACACAAAGCCTAAGAGAGACAGCAGCAACTTGTGAAGATAACAAGAGCTTAAACACAATAAATTGAACACATTTAAAAAGAAGTACATGAACCGGGCGTGGTGGCACATGCCTGTAATCCCAGCATGTGGGAGGCTGAGGCAGGAGGATCATTGCAGGTTCAAGACTAGCCTGGGCTACAAAGTCAGCTCAAGGCCAGCCTGAACTGCATAGCGAGACCCTGTTTCAAAAAGTCAAAAAATAAATAAATAAATAATAAAAAGAAGTACATGTGTCATCATTTGAATATATTTTTAAAACAGTGAATTGCACATTTTGTAAAAGTGAATTTTGTGTTATATAAATTGCATCTTATTAAAAAGTAGATAAAATGATGATAATGATTATACTACAAGTTAATATGGAGAGGGGAGGAATGGAAGCACTGATCATATTAAGGTAAATTGGAGCAATCTTGTAGTTAAAGTTTGGTCTTTAAAAATGCAGTTACTTGGGGCTGGGGATTTAGCTCAGCGGCACAGCCCCTGCCTGGCAAGCGCAAGGTCGTGAGTTCGGTTCCCGGTACAGGAAAAAAAAAAAAAACCAAAAATAAAAACAAAAAATGCAGTTACTTTATTTCTAAAATTGTATTCTAATGAATTAACAAATGATATGGCACTAGATTACTAAATAATAATATTCATCATAATCTTATTTACAATGTCTTCCCAAAGTAATTTAAATGAATGGCATTGTTCGCAGAAATTTCTAAATACACTTTGTTTCATGTGTGTATGTGTGTGTGTGTGTGTGTGTGCATGTGTTGGAAATCGAACTCCAGACCTTGCACTTGCCAGGCAGGCACTGTACTGCTGAGTTATATCCCCGGCCCTTCTAAATATGCTTTGACACAACCAAAAATAGTCATGTTTCAGAATGGTTAATTACCTTGGAAATATTCAAAATGTTAACTAGAAAGGGCAAGCAGGACCCACCCTTTCTAGAAACTAGAGGTTAGAAGGGAATTAGGGCTAGAATGAATGGTCTGAGGGAAGAGGATATTATCCCATAAACATATTAGCTGTTCAGATGAAGGAAGCTGATACAAAGGTGCACCCAGGTCCAGGGATGAATTTTTGCATTTCTTAGCGGAAATGGGCTGCGACTGGTGTAGCGGAAGTCAAAGGCATTCTGGGTTATTCCGGATACAGACAGGTCCTATGGTGTCAGGGGAGGAGACAGCGTTGCTACGCCACATCGTTCCCCCAGATGCACCGCGCTCACCCCTTCCGCAGGTGACTTCTCACTGTGTAACGCTGGCATCTCAGATTTGTACTTGGCTGGGTGCTGGGGAACATCCCCCATTCATGCCGTTGCTAAGAAGTCAGCAGCTCAGGAGGGTCCTGCCGGCCACAGCAGCACGGGCATCCCGTGGGAAACTGTTGGCGAGAGAGAGTCTCATATCCCATCCAGGACCTCCTGAAGTCAAATCTGCACCTGATAACCTCCCTGGACCATTCTCATACACACTGAACTTTAAGACACATTGGTCTTATATTCTTTTTTGGTTTTGGTTTTTTCCGGTACCTGGAATCGAACTCAGAATGTCGCGCTTGCCGGGCAGGCTCTGTGCCGCAGAGCTAAATCCCCAGCCCCTGGTCTTATGTTCTTATAGAGACATCACACTAATTCCTTAGAGCATTTTCTCCCACAGGTATATCCATATCTAAGATCATTTTCCTGCCTTCTTAAATGCAGTTCCACTGGGACAGAACCCTCTCTGCGTTTTTGTCTGTGTAACCAGATTCTAAAATATGTGTCAATGTGGTTTTGGAACCCAATGACTGTTTGCTAAGTAGAAACACAGAATAGAGAAACATAAGCTTCTGTAATTTTGATTGAAGAAAACACCGCTTTACATTAACTTCACTCGTAAATGACTTGTTTGAAGGTCTGAACTACCGAATAAAGAGAAAAGAGCCAGTGAGCTAATCCTCCAAGCCAACGTGTCATGCCCAAATACTGCTATTCACTGGTTTCAGAATAAGCTCTGTCTAACAAGAAATCACTCACAGAACATTTCAGGGCTAGACAGGTAAAAAATAAAATTAAATTTTTTTAAAAATTAGAAAATTACCATATACCCCAGATATATGCCTTTAATGTACATAGTCAAGAAAATGGAATACATGTTCAAACAAAAATTCATATACCAGTGCTCATAGCAGTGATAGTTACAGTGGCCAATAAGTAGAAACTCCAGTAGTATATCAGTAGATGAATGCATAAGCAAAATGCAGCACACACTTATATATATACATATATGTATATATATAGTGAATATTATTCAGCCTTAAAAAAGAATATAGTAATTATATACATAACAATATAGATGAACCTAGACAATATTACATCAAGTAAGAAACCAGACACAAAAAGTCACATATTACCACATACTGCAAAAATCACGCGCATGACAGATTCAGAATAGGAAATCCACAGGGAAAAAAAATATTTGTGGATTATTGCCAGGAGCCAGTAGGAGGGCCAAGTGGGAGAGTGTTTGCTTAACAGGCATGTTATTCCTTTTGGGGCTGATGAAGACATTGTGGAATTACAATTATATAGCCCACAACAACGTCCCAGCCCATTGTGGGTATCGTATGTGACAGCGGTCCCCTGAGGTCACGCAGCCAGGGGCCCCAGGGCCGTCTTATTTGTGCCAGCACGCTGTGAGTTCTCAGACTTTATCCCTGTCACTGATCAGTGCACGACTGCAGATGATGATGATGATTGTTCTTCATCTTGGATGTGCTGGAAGCCACTGAACTGTACAGTTTATAATGGAGATGGGGTAAATTTTATGTCCCCTTCATCTCAACAAGAAATAAATAAAAGCAAGTTGCTGCTTTAAGATGGAGTGACATTAAGTTATACTGACTTGCTATCAAGAAAGTTTGCTTTACAGACTCACTATTTCGGAGGTCAGGATTTCACATGATTAATATTAGGTGATGATTATCCTTGTCAGACAGAGATAAGGGAAGGAACTAAGGTAAAAGTCTAGGATTTGCCTAAGCCAGGACTCAGATTTCTCTGATCCTTGGCTAAAAGTCCTGATTGGCCCGAAAGGTCAAATGGAAAGGAAAAAGCAGTCAAGAATAAATCAGTAAAATAAAAATTCATTAAAATGTAGCTTTTGGGAGGAAGGGAAATAACCTCCTTTTCTTGTACTAAAGAGAGAATTGACAGCATAATTTTCAGAAGAGGTAACAAATGTATAGCTGTAGCTAGGTGCCCAGAATTTCTCTTCTACAGGGAAATCTTGGGAATAAATTAAGAGGGAGCCTTCAGATTTACTGCACTCCCTGAATTTGCAATTGTTGCTACAGTTGCAAGGGTTTATTAAGGATCATCAAGAAGCTTGGCGTTCAAAAACTGTTTGGATAGATAAGACCCCAGTTTGCACTTTAAGCCTTTACCATTAATTACATGTTGCTGTGACTAAGCGCTTCCAAAGTGACTTCTATGAACTGTGCTATTAGTTCATTTAATAAGAACGTGTTATAAAATCACAGGTTAACAAAAGTTCATTAGAAACTTGAATGTTTGGAGCTCAGAGAAGATTTTCCCACAGAACTATTTTAACCACTGTCGTCAGCGTGTTATGTCAGTGAGCACAAAGGACCAGGTAAGCCACACACACCTGCTCCGATAGCACTAAACAGCATATTAGACGTTTAAAAAGATTTCCATGAAAACTTTTATTTAGCATAATGTGGGCAAAACCACCTCTCCTCTCGCCCGCATTGCTGGTTCTACTATTTATTCACCAGTCAGTCACTCATTTAGCAAGAATCGACAGTGCCTACCTCAATACTAGGCTCTTCCACAAGTTATTCCCCTTCTCACTTGCCAGGGAGCATGTTTCCTGCAGTTTTAAGGAAGTGGCTGATCGCTTGGCTTGTAAATTCCAGCACAGTAAGGAGCAGAACATGTGGTTCTAGGGCAAGTAGGAGCCGTGAGTGTTGCAGATCGGTAGAGCAGGTGCTGGCGCGGGAAGGATCCCTCAGGGAAGTCCCCTGCACCCCCGCGCACTCCCCCAGGCCCACGCTGGAGTTAGTGTGGAATCCCGAGCTGTAACGCTACGGCGGCGAGGTGGAGGAGCCTGCCCTCGCCTCGTGCTCCCATGCAGCAGTGACCAGGGCTGGGAAACCCCAAGGGGCCAAACAAGCTTGAGCCCTGAAATCCAGGTATGTATTTTCCTCCCCTTTCCTTGGTCTTACCTCAGACTACAGACCAAAAGCAATAAAAGAGAAGGGAACACATTTACGGGTAGGTATCCATACCTGCAAATATGCCACATCAAGGATTGTGTGAAGCAAAAATACAGATTTTTTTTTTTTGTAAACTGAGCTCATCTTTTAAAAACCACCGCTACCAACTGACAAAGACCACCACCTAGTGGCCCCAGCGTGAGAACTGCACTTCGACGGAGCGTGAAAACTCAAAAGCGTCGGAAGTTACCGCAAGAACCTGAAGTAACAGAAGCTTCCCCTTTTATAGATCCAGCTTCTTCCTCTCCTTTCATTCCGAGCTTCGTTTCCCGTCGTTTACAGTTCCAAGTGGTCCCAACTGCGTTCTGTTACAGTTACCTTTAGCTTAGTTTTTGCCATTAGCTGTCTGCTGTCTCCCTTCTGCTCTTCATCGTTTATGACACATCGTAGCCCTCCGAAGTCTTGCTGGAAGCCCGCGTATCTGGACATCGCGATGGCCATCACTCCATCCCCGGCTGAAAGTGCGGATGCTTAAAGGGATCCTTTCCTTCACTCGTGCGGAGGCTGCGCTAACTCACATAACTCACATAACCCACATAACCCGCCCTCGCCCTCAGCACAGGTAGTAACTGCCCCTGACAATCGTTGAGGTGTTACCACTCCAAATCGCAAGCACAGCCCCCCTTCCGTTACCCACGCCCGACACTCAGGTCCATCTCAAATTCTACCCTTCCCAGAAGACTGTCCTTCTGTCCTGCCGAGCCCACTTCCCTCTTCTCCAACTTCCCACAGTCGCGGTTATTACTACCAAATTTACTACTTATTTACTAATCACTTTCTATGTGTCGTGTTGTTGAAAGAATTTCCATAGTTCAAAGATGCTTACGTGCCCCATAAGTCTTCACATGGGATTAAACGTGGTGAGAGAGTGCAGGAAATAAATGACTAACTTAGAAGTGGATAAGGAAGAATCTTTGCAAAGTACATTTAGAGATGCACTGGTAGACGACAGGAGACAGAGAGAAAGATCGCTGGAATTACACCGTCTGAATGAAAAAAGATTCATTTCACCCATATAAATTGTGTAGTATACCAATGACAAATTGAATAGAAAAGTATGTCGCACCAGGGTACACTTAAACATATTCCAAAATGTGTGATGAAATGTAATTATAAATTTTTCGATATGGTACAGTAGCTTTGGGTGCAGTAAAAGAAAAAGGGAAAAATACATTGTTCCTAAACAGAGAGTGGATTATTAACGGGCAGGTAGGATAGAGTTTTATTTCCTGGGCAGCGGGGGGAAGCCTGCTCCGGGGATGTGAATTACAGACGCGTTAGGCATCTGCATATTTGGAAGTAACAGGGCTGAGGGAAAGTTCTGTGCCCTCAAACTCCGGCGTATAACTCAGCCAGCTTTGAACGTGAATGGAAATATCTTACCCCCACATGTGAATAATAAAACAAATAAAATATTAAATAATCTACTCAAATGAAGAAGTCTGCAGAATAAGTAATGTGAACTTGAAAAATCTCATTAAGTGACACCAGAATTCTATTTCTAGTGCAACTGAAAGTAGTTTTATAACTAGGTCTCCAGTAAAATAATTAGACTATTTTAAGGGGTAGCAACTGGTTCTATCTTGAGAAGAGAAAAAAATACTTCTCCGATGTAAATTTCCCCCCAATTCTTCAAACTGACATTTTCAAAGGCATCATGGACAATTATTTTATATATATATGTATATATATATGTGTGTGTGTGTGTATATATACATATATATAGAGAGAGAGAGAGACAGAGAGACTTCCCCACAAAAAGTAAGACATATGCAAGCACTGCACGAGCTACTGTAAAGGTAGACAAAGACTATAAATAATAGATATTATTCTCGAGAACCTTACTAAGGTGAGAAGGCCTGCATATATGCAAAAGATAGTAAATAATTCCTTACTAACTCTTAAGTAAATATATTGCATATTATGCAGATAGCATGCATTTTCATACCTCAACAAATATTGAAGACCCATGATTAGAAAGATGTTACGCTAGACATTTTAGGAGTACAAAGTAAATCAATTACTCAGCTGAAACTCAGGAACAACATGTTTAATAAGAAATGTACTGCAGGAACATTCCATAGAAACAAGAGATTATTTGATAGAAGAGGAACAATTCATGATTCATCTTAGAATGTAGGTATGGTTTAACTATTCAAGTTGAAGCCATTACAGAAGGCATTCCAGGCAGGTGATTTATCATATGCAAAAACAGAGTTGATAAAGCAAGAATTGGTATGAGAGTACTAGTTAATTCTTTTTACTGGGATACACAGAAAAATGTGACATGAAACCATCAGAAACAATATTGGAGCCAGGTGTGGTGGTGCACGCCTGTAATCCCAGCACTTGGGAGGCTCAGGCAGGAGGATCCTTGCGAGTTCAAGACCAGCCTGGGCTACAAAATGAGCTCAAGCGAGTTCGAGACCAGCCTGAACTGCATAGCGAGACCCTGTCTTGAAAAAAAAGAAAAAAGAAAAGAAACAATATGGGAAAACTAGATGGGAATTGGGCTATGGAAGATATTGTATTCCAGGCTGAAGAACTTGGTTTTAGATTAGCAAACAGCAAGTTATTGAGATTTCTGAGCAGCTGGGTAACAAAAGCACAACTGCGCTTTGAGACAGTTAATCAAGTGGCAACATACCACATGTTCTTGAATGTGGAAGTCATTAAGAGGCTGTGTTACGCAGGCTTAAACAGGAAGTAAAGTTGGTGGAGTATATGCTAGCGACTGGAACAAAATGGAACAGAAAATTCCAGTAGATACTGTAGAGAAAGAATCCGCTTAGATTTGCTTGATTACATAAATATGAAGAGTAACCAAAAGATTAACTCAAAGATACACCATTTCGAGAAACCAGGACCGAAACACATGTCTTCATGGGAGTTTATAACTTCCTTAATATATATTGCCCTTTCAGCTAAAAAATACCTGCACAAAGAAAATACCCAGAGAAGAATTAGTGATACAGGACAATTGAGATGAAGGCTGAAGTTGTAAATTTGGAGACCATCTGGCTGGACACAAACAAAATGAAGCAGCTGAGCTCTCGGAGCAGGCACATGACAGCGGGGAGGGGCGGTCTGATTCCACAGAACCCTGCTCGTGAAAACAGATGATGCCATGGAGTATGACTCACAGCGGCTTCCCCCGCCTTTGGTCTTCTCCCTCACGAAGAGACCTGCATGTTGCTGAAATTAGGCCAGGCAGTTCAAATATATATATAATATATGCTGAAATAAGTAATTTAAGGGGTTATCTAAAAATGCAAATGGTTAAAGTAAATAGAAGATAGGAAAAATTAGGAAAGAGCTTCAACTGTAGAAGCTCACAGTGAACAAAATATTAAGAATTCCAGAAGGAAAATGGAAAGGAAAAGAATGAGCAAATATTTATTAAATAAAACTTTCTAGAACTGCAGCTCATTGTGTCCCAGATGGTACAAGCTGCCAAGCATCCAGCCAAAGGAGGTCAAAGAGCAGAACACAAGGAACTTTGCTGAAGGGGAACGTAGGCTCAGAAATCCAAGAGGCGCTAGTATCAGCAGCTCTGCCGGCTTAAACGCAATGGAAATGCGCCATCCAGCTCTGAGGGAAATGACTTTTGGTCTAGAAGTTTTTATCAAATTAATCGTTGTGCAGGAATAAGGCTTTTTAAAAAGGCATATTCAGTCAGGTCTGAAGTTTTGTTTTTCTTGCTCTGATTCACCGCTCTTTAGCCAATTGTGGGAGTAAACAGAAAAAAGAATTCATTCTTTTAATTAAAAAATTAAAAACTTTGACTCCACCAAAGAAAGCATAAATGTTTGCTAAAGGACCGTTGTGTGTGGGTCATGGTGACACAAATCCAAAGGACAGCAACTTAGGGGCTCATGAAATAAGAATTTTTTATATATAAAGAAACATTAAAGATATGTATGTGTATAAAGATTTCTTTGTGTTAGTAGATTCTTGGCTTATTATTCTTTCCTTAGTTTTGTTTCAGATGGAGCTCTTGTAAACAGCACATGTCTACACTTTGTGCTATTTTATCAAATGCAATAATTTCTGTCTTTTAGTGGGTGTGACTAAGATATTTGCTTTTATTAAAAGAAGTAATAAATTTGTATCGACTTTCAATGTCTCTTCTTAGTATTTTGTGTACTTCCTCCTCTCCTTTTCCTTGTCTTTTCCACATTTTGTTGGATTAATATTATTTCATAAGTTCCAACATTTTGTGCTTCAGCTGAAGTAGAGACTATTGCATTTTTATTTTTGTGTACAACAAATACAGTACAAGTATGTTTATCTACAGACGTTCTGACAGATTCCTACGTCTTCTCATTTTTCTCCTTCAAGTACTCCCATACTGTAAAACCTTCAATGGGTCACCGAACTCCAGGCCTCCTCCCAGAGTAGCATTTTTCAAGCATCAGTGAGAAAATTTGTTTTTCCCCCAATCAATAATATTGAGGCGAGTCAAATGTCTCCAAAAGTTTCGGTTACCTTCCATTTCTGTACTTACTGCGGGTCAGGAACAAGCAGTTTGTGCCCAGGTGCAGCTTACACAGTCTTGCTTTCAACACAGCTGGTTTACAGCTTTAGTTTAACTTTGTTTTGTAAAAATAAAAATGGTTTTATATGAATAATTGTGAAGTAGGTAGATTGACACACCGTTTTTGTACTTATCATTATTTGCTATAACTGACATCTTTCCCTGCCAACAATTTTATTCTTATTGCATAATTCTTTTAGCATTTATATATATAAAAATAGAAATTTTTAAGTCTTTTTTTGCCCTTGGTACCAGAAATCAAACTCAGGACCTTGCACTTGCCAGGCAGGCACGTGTGCCACTGAGCTATATCCCCAGGCCTAAAAATAGAACTTTTTTCCCTTAGCACTGAAGTAATTGTTTAGCTAGGTATAAAATTTTACATTACTAATTATGACTTCACGGTTCCATTCCCTCTTCTGCTGCTGATGAGATGTCTTTGGCTATTCTCTTTCATTCCTTTTAAGCCCATTGTCTTTTTCTATTAGCTTTAAAACATTTAGTTCATATATGGAGTTACGCTGGGTATGGATTTAACATGGTTTAACTTCCTGAGTGTGTGCAATAGCGCAACCAGCCGTGCTTCAGCTTGCATTCTGCTGGCTGTTTTGAACATTTCATCCGAGCATGGTTAATTTGTGCTTTGGGAAACCTGTATCTTTTGAGTTTCTGCTCTTTTGGCACCTGATTTACTGATATTTTCTTCGTAGTTTTTAGCTGCCTTTGGCTTTCATATTTAGAAAAGCCTTATAAGCAAAAGACTATACAAATACGAAGACAGATTTTTTAAAAAAGAGTAGTGTCTCAAAACTGCGTGTAGGAAAATGACTAAAGAATAACAGACAACGGGTACGAGTGTGCGGCTGGGCTGGAGAAGGTGTACAGATTGACAGAATGGGATGCGGGGGTGCAGCGTGGGAGGAGAGCCGCTCCTGAGAGATACGAGTGACACAAGCTGATGTGTATTTCCTTTCCCATAGGCTGTTCTGCGCGGACCTGCCGCATTTCAGTGAGCGTACGGAGAGCACCGGAGGTCATGTGTATTAATGATAACGAGATTTATTCTGGAGGGCTGCCAGCAGAAGATCCGTCTGGAACACCATTCTCACGTGGCTTTCTTCTTGCTGCCTTTGCGTCCTCAAATCCTTAGGTTTCCCGGTTTCTGAGCTAGCTCTTGACCGAGTTGGAAGAAGGCGGGCTGGGCATCTTCCCGCTGGCCTTTGCTGATGCTCCTTTCCCACCACTTCCAGCCCCCAGTGTTCTGTTTTCTTCTGCCAGTCGTGCAGCTAGTGACTCATTTTTTCTTCATTCTTGTCCACATCTCCGCATTGCTGCCCCCACGCAAGGACACACGTGTGTGCATTCATTTGCCAAATCCCTTTCCGCTACGTGTTTCCGTCTTTCAGCCCCGGCCCCTAGGAAGCTGCTCTGACATCCAAGTGCCGGCGGATGTGCTGGCCCCTTGGGTAGTGTCCCGTAGCTTCACTGGCACTGCACTTAGCACAGGGAGGTAGAAGCTTCTTTTCATGTCCATCCGCCAGCTGGACTACCAATCCCTTGAGAGACGAGGTCAAATCTGTCCTTTTCACTAACGTCCTAAGCAGGGGTCTCAGTGAGCACGGCAAATGCGCCAATGAGCGGCATTTTATCCAGTGCAGAAAGAACAAAATGAAAACTGTGGTGGGCTGCAAGAAAACTTACACTATACATTTAAATTTTTACAAAATCCAGTGAAAAAAGCCAGGCAGTGACAAGGGGTCAGACTCCCCAGTTATAAAATATAGAAACCTCCAGGTAACCCTTACAAACTATCACACACTGTTATTTCTATTCTTCCCCCAAATTAAGAACCAATCGTAAGCCAGGTACACAATGACAAATGCCATGTGATCTCACGTGAAATCTAAGAGAGGCAAAAGCACACAGCAAAAAGTAGCACGCTGGTTCCTGGAGGCTGGGACTGCAACTTTGCTCAAAGGGCACAAAATTTCAAATAGATAAGTAGAAAAACTTCAGGAGATTTACTATACAACATGGTAATTGTGGTTAATAACAATGTAACATTTGAAACATTGAAAATTGCTAAAGGCTTTAAAAGTTCTTTTTTTGTTGTTGTTTGTTTTTCTTCCGGTACCAGGAATCGAACTCACAACCTTGCACTTGCTAGGCAGGTGCTGTGCCACTGAGCTAAATCCCCAGGTCCTAAAAGTTCTTTCCACACAGTAAATTAGTATGTTAGGGAGTGCGTATGTTAGTTGGCTTGATTTGGTCATTCTATAATATATACACATATGAAACATCATGTCGTACAATATAAATACGTACAATTTCTATTTGTCAATTTAACTAAATAAATAATAGGCCCCAATGCAGGACACTAAAATGGGAAACATACGTTTAGAGAAATTTTGTCTTTTAGAAGTCGGAAGCAAACAGAGGGATTGTAAAAGTCTTTGTTATGGGATACCTGTAGTCTTTATGTTAATTTAGGACAAAATTTACTAATGTGGAAGAAAGCAATGGAAATATATTGAGTTCCAGAGCACAACCATAAATTTCTGTCTTACATATTTAACACTGCTTATGTTGGAAGGTGCCTTAGAATTCAATATTTCATTTACTATTTTTTTCGGGGGGGGGTTTGGTTTTCCTCCGGTACCAGGAACCGAACTCACGACCTTGCGCTTGCCAGGCAAGCGCTTTTGCCGCTGAGCTAAATCCCCAGCCCTTGTTTACTATTTCATACAAAACATTTCTATATGTGCCATCATGACTGGAAAAACATACGCAGCATTCAGGCCAATCAAGTCTCTGAGGTTAACAATTCATCATAATTTCTTCAAATATTGCATAGTTTCTCTTATAGGAGAAATCCCAAATATAAATAAAAAGCAAAATAAAAGAGAAAAGGAAATAGGGAAATAGGTATTTTTGCAAAAGGGAAGGGGAACAAGAGGTGGAAGGAGGGAGAAGGGAATAGAGGAAAAGGGCACAGAAAAAAGAATTAAGACGCGTTCTGCACATGTACCAACTCTGCGAGAAATGTAGGCATCTTGTACTGCAAATGTACCAATAAAAATAATGAGAGAAAATAAAAGCGATCCTGCACAACTTTTCAAAACTGTGCCAAGCCTTCTCTATGTCTTTGGTTTTTCATGTAAAGTTCATCCAGTTGTGTGGTGGCATGATTTATTATAGTATCTCTTCAGAAAAATTCTACTTTATAAGAATTACAGTAGTACTGACAACTTAATATAACACCCTAAACATAAGATGACAAATTTAGTCGCAGTCGGTGGGTACCTCTTCTCATTCTATATAGCATATATAAATATGCATATATATATACATATATATATGCTAGATTTTTATGAAAACAATTTATATTGGGGAAAAATGGTATCTCATTTCAAAACAGCATACTTGAAATAATGTGAAAATAGTATTGTAACTCAAAATCTTTAAGACAGGAAATGAAAGTGCATATATTTGTATCTTTTAAAATATTTTTATAATTGGAATTCCTCTATATTTACAAAAATGAGATTAAGAAACACTGAACACAGCAGGATTCTTCCCTTTTTTCCTTTTCCTTTGAATAACTAATTCTAATAACCTGAATAGAAATTTTCAAAATTTCTCTTGGTGAAATTAAACACTTGAATTAAAAGTTATGGCTGGAATGTTAACAAAATATCTCATTAATTTCAAAATTATGTTAGTGAAAAGCAATTTTAGTAAGTCATTGTTTCTTGAAATCACTTCTGCATCTGTATAAAATGTCCTGCTATTCTGAAGTACATTACTTTATTAATATCAACACTAGGCCATAGACAGTGCCTGGATATACCAAGCAAAATCAGCATATATATTAACACAACCACTATTCATGGTTTTTCTTGTCTTCTCTTCCTCCTTCCTCTCCTTTTCCCTCTCCTCCTCTTCCTATCCTGTGCTGTGATATAATATGGTATGATGATATATGATATGATATGATATGATATGATAGATTTATATTAAGTGCTACTTAAAAAGAACACAACTGATATTTAAAAACAATCTGAGTTAAACTAACCAGACTTTCTGTAAATTTCTTCTTTTTATCTTTGACTAGAAGTTTCAATGGGCAGAGGCTTTTACACGTTTCATTAATTGTTACATCCTAGTGCTTAACAGACTTAGCGTCCTATGTAGACATTTAGTCAGTACTTGCCACATAAATGAATCAATGCACTTATAAAATGAGAATAGCACATATCCCAGGATTGTTTTAAAGATCAAATAAAGTAGTAGAGGCAAGACGTATTGCAAACTGTAAGCTGCAGTCCAGTGATGACTGACTTCCCACTAGCTGGTGGACAACTCCACCTATGGAGAGCAGGCTCACCAGATTTCACATTTCTAACACTCTTCACTTAGAAATAACCTATGTGTCTCCAGTCCTGCTCTTTGTCTTTTTTCTTGTTGGTTTTGCCTTGCTTTGCTTTGGTTTCTGGGGTCCTGGGGTTGAACGAAGGGCCTTTGCATTGAGCTACATCCTAAGCCTTCTCCCTTTTTTTGAGACAGTCTTGCTAAGTTGCCCAGGCTGGCCTCCTGCCTCAGCCTCCCAGGGAACTCGGATTGCAGCAGGATCTGCTTCCTTTACTCCGCACTTTATTTCTGAAATACGTTCCTCCATCTGCATGCCCTTCGCCAAGGTTTTGGCTGGGTCAGAACTTCCCACAGTGCAGTCAAGTTTGAGAACCTCTTGTCTGAAATGCTTGGAAAATGGTTTCAAATTTGTAAGTTGCTCTGACTTTGGTATATTTGCATCCCTTATGTGAAATTCTTGGGACCAGAAATAGTTCCAATTTTGAAATGACTTGGTCTTTGGTATATTTGCACATACACAAGGAGATGTCTTGGAGAAGGGACCCTTGGCAATTTAGATCTAAATGTCCCCCAGAACTCTCCTGTGTGTGGAAAGGGGTGGGAACGTGAGGGTGCTAACCTCATCAGGGGGTGCAGCCAATAACGGTCCAGCAGCTAACTGTGCTACAGGAGGCAGGATCTGCTTGGGAGGGTCAGGGACTGTGAGCTGCAAGGGTGTGTTCTTGTCCCCGGGTCTGCCTTGCTCTCTCTGCTTCCCGGCTGCTGTGGGCTCCCCCAGTGTGCCCCTCTGCCATCTTGTTTCTGCCTTAGAACCAGCTGGACTTGGTCTGAAACTGAGACTGAACGTAAACCTCTCCCATACGCTGTGGGTGCTGGGATTCCGTCCCAGCAGGAAGGCGACCAACACAGGATCTAAGTCTAAATGCAAAACATCTCTGTGTCTCATGTACATCTTACACACGTAGCCTGAAAGTAATGTACACAATTTTTGTAGTGCCCTCGCTGTTTGAGATCAAATGTGGGATTTTCCCATGAGGACTCACGTCAGTGTTCAAACCGTTTCAGGTGCTGGAGCTTTTCAGACAAAATCTTCAAATTATGGGGTGTTCAAACTATATACACACAAATTCACTGTCACAACATTTAAGAATGAACTTTCCTTTTACTTGAACAGAACATACATTTTAAAGTTTTAACACAGATGTATGTCCCGCACACTAAGACCCAATATCCCATTTATAATTTCCTTATGTGCACCACATTTTTAAATGTTGAACGTACGTAACTAATAAATATACAACATATCTGGTAAATCTAGATGGCTTTCATGCCATTTGGAAATCAGACCAACACGATATCAACGTATAGGGCTGGGGATTTAGTTCAGCAGCACAGCACCTGCCTGGCAAACTCAAGGCTGTTGGTTCGATTCTTGGTTCCAGAAGAAAAACAAAAAACAGAAACAAACAACATGATATCAATGTCATTTGTACCCACATGACAAAAGTTAATAAGTACTGTAGAGTAAAAACAAGGACCGAGCCCTAAGATCAGCCGCTAGAGACTTCCCCCTGAAATAAAGAGCACAGACCCACTTCTCAGAACTGGTCAGTTCTGCAGTCAGCTAAAATTCATGACAACTCTGCCACTCAGAAGATAGAACTTTACTTTTGTCACAAAAATACCATAAAAGGATAATCTAAAATAGAGCCCTGATTTACCAGTCTAGAAATCTTATACACATCCTAAAAGTGTAATAATTTCCTTTGATATCATTAACCGACTGCATACAAACTACTGCCTCATACAAAAGTCCTGAAAAATGGAAACAGAGGGAGAGTTTTACCTCGTAATGTTCTGAGCAATATTGAAAGATATTTTTCTAGCCAATGTGAGAACACTTGAAAAAATTCTTCAAATACTGTCTCCTCTGTTTTTGTCTCATGTCCACTACAGATGATTTCCTCCTATGAGGCTCTGTCCCAAGAAGCCCTGACTGTAGATGATGACTGACAGTGTTTAATACCCTTGATATGTTAACACACATTAAATACGAAGTGAGGGGAGAAGACCTTTCTCTACATGGTCACAGTAAATGGTAGATACTTCATTACTGTTGTCACTTTCCACAGTCTTCAAACTTTTCCTCTGAAGTTTTACTCCCGCCTGTAATCCTATTGGGTCATAATGCTTCAGTTTATGCTCCAGAAATCTGCAGAGAAACCTTGATGGAGTGGGCGAAATGGCTGCATTTTTCTTTCAATCAGAAATCGGACTGTTCCCTGTAAATCAGCCAAACGTGCGCAGCAGCGGGTATGACGCCCGCAAACAGTGAAAGGCGTCGTGTTTTAGGAGTTAGCCTTGGAGTCGGCCTGAGTTGACAAAAAAGAAACCCGTATGTAGTCAGAATTACTTAAATCGTTTATCGCCACATTCTTGAGTGTTGTTGCTATAGCAGGAAATATTATTTCTCAGTGTTTTCCCAAGGTTTTGAACAAACTGCTGCTTCCTGGTTGGGGCACAAGGCAAGGTAGCTGGCGCTCTGGGTCTACAACTGAATGAACGCAAATGTAGACCATGTCAAGCCTGCAGATGTGGGAGTAACCTGGGTACGTCACCAGCAAAGATCGGCTTTTGAAAAACCTGAATG
>NW_004955432.1:21901364-21915544 GCF_000276665.1 Chinchilla lanigera
ATTCCTGGTACCGGAAAAAGGCCAAAAAAAAAAAAAAAAGATTTAGTAAGACTAATTTTTACTGCCTTCCCAAGGGAAATCTTAGGAAAGCTAATGTATTTTTCTTTGAGCACGCGGAACCCTGGAGAATACAATGACCGCTCGCAGTTTATTCCCAAGGCCTTGCTTCACAAAAAGGCACCAGCAACTTCGCTCATCATTGCTTTATAACCAAGGTGCAAGTACTAAACCTGTGAGAAAAGCTAGTAACATTTTAAAGTTACTACAAAAATAATTTTTACTTTGTAGACCTCTGGAAAGTTTGGGGGTCACCTTTTGGACCATGGGGTCATTTTTGTTTAAATCAACAGTTAAGCAAGTTGTAGAATATTAGTAGCTAGAAAAAAGTGAGAAGTTTTAAAGTGATAAAATGTTATCAAATTTTATTCTGGATGTTTATTTATAGAGAATATTTTAATGACTATTTATATAAAATTTAAGCAATATAATATGTCCTATTTTAAAATCACTTTTTTTACTTTTATCTCATTTCTTATCCATCCTCAGTTTAGTACAATGTCAATTTTATAGCTTTGTCTGGTTACTTTTAAATTTTTTCAAACTAGTTTTTAAATAGAGTAGGAGATAAAGGAATTCATTATGACAGTATTTAAAGAAATAAATGTAGGCAATAAAAGCTTTTATAAATTTTAAGATGTTTATGATCTCGAAGATTTTCTTCAACTTTCAAAAGTTCTAAAGTATGAGTGAGCTGATTTTTGTTTGAATTATACCGCCTCATGTTTAGATTCCTGATAACAAAACTGCAAACATTTATTATTTAGAAGATGAAAACAGTTTTTCTTTAATTAGAAAAGTTCCTTTGCTGATAAATGTTTTCTGAGAAGTGTAACTTAATCCTTCAGGGTAGGAATTTTGGGACCAATCTTGTTGAGTCCCAAAAAGTTACTCATTCGCTTTTCCTGACTAAAGTGCACTTGAAATAAGAGAAAAAAAAAAAAAATTCATATTATTAGTCCTTTATTTCTCATGTTGTTTTTGTTAGTTTTCAGGGCTTAACTTATGCTACCATAATAAAGTCCTAAGCTTTCATGAATAGCAGCTTTTTAGAGGCCTAAGACATTGTAAAGATTGGAAAGTAATGTTTATGACACAGAATACTGCTGAATTCATAGAGCAGGTAAAAGAAAAAACAAGGTTGTAAGTGGTAAGAATGAAAAACAAAATAAAAATATTAACAAGCTCCAAATATGTAATCCCTGACAGGAGAAGAGCACAAACCAACCAAAAAATGGTAAGCTAGTCAATTCGGACTAAAAGCTTACACTAAAAATAACTACCTCAGTGGGTCCTGGTAGAAAACATTCTACATACTAGGGACTGCAACTCTAATGTGTCCAGTTTATGAATAAGAATATTTAAGGAAAAAGACTGCATACATTAAAAGAAATAAAAGTGATAGAAAAGCCTGAGTTAAGCAAATGATCTGTACCAGTTCAGAAACTTCTGGATTAAATAGCTGAAAAGCTATAAAACTAGAATGACTGCTTTTGTCCTTTATCACACGTAAAGCAGGGAGACTATGCCTCACTTCTGTTTCCATACTAGAAAAAATAGAGTAAGACAAAGTAGGAAGAGGGAAGGAAAATATGTACACTATGTACTGCTGTCTCTAAGCTGATTAAATGTACGTGAAATAAATCCCCTTTCCTGTATGAGTTAACCGGAAACGTTACCGTGCTTAGAGATGACCTGCCATCCACCTCGACTGCAGTTCAGATTCTCCCTGCAGGTCTCTGATATTATTTTCACGCATTTAACAATTAATTTCACACCTCAAGAGGAGATATAGGTATTTGTGAATCACTCACTTGGAAGGGAAAATATCATGAGTAAATTGTAAGGTGAACCAGATTGTAAGCGTTACTACATGAAAAAAGTAAAAGCGCTGTTTATTTTTTCTCTTTTTTAACTATGTGTTCTTGGACATTTTCTCTATCTATACACATTTCATAAATGTGGTCTAATTAACGGAAAACACAAGGTGTGCTACAGCTTTGCGGTGAACTGGCAACCAGCGTGTCAATCTACACTTGACATATTAAATAATGCTATAATACCGGCCTTTGCCGCCGAAATCAATATCTTATTTATTAAGCATCAGGAAAACCTCTTGAGCTCCTGCTCAGATACAATGCACATTTGAATAACGCCGGTCCCTGTAGGATTTGATACTGGACTATGAATATTTGACCCGGAATGTCATTAACAACTTATACATTTTAAAATCACGTTTTGAAGTGTGGCCAGACTAAGATTGTGGTGAATTTAATTTCAAAGCCATACTATCCCTCCTTTTATGCTGTCTGTGGTAATCCTTGATTTTTTTTTTTTTTTTTTTTTTTTTTTTTTTTTTTCACGGACGCTAATAGTAATGAACACAGCCACCACGCACCATTTCACCTGGAGCAAAGAAAACATTAAAATCTCTTTAGAAGCCTGAATAAAACTTTATTTTATAAATATAATCCATGTTAAAGCTCCACCATTTCTCTGTACTTTTGAAATAAGGGCACATGGAAACTATGGCAGTGCTGCCTTTGAGATCGCTAACTAAAGCTACAAAATGAGCCCGGTGCAGCATTTCCAAGGAACGCGGTTCAAAAGTTGTGCGAGGACTACTAAGGTTGTTTTATTCTCCACCGCATTTGGGACAGGAAGTCTGTGTTGTTCTTGAAGAATTCTGAAAAGCAATGTCACACTCTGATGACCTCTCCTCCTCATTAAAACGTTCCCAAAGACAGCGCTCTGCATGGTGTTTGGAGCTGCGGCGGCCGCGGACTAATTTGTACCTCTTATTTTGATCATGCGCCGGTGAAAGCACCAAACAATATTTTTCTTTAAACACAGAGAGGCCTTTCAACAGCTCAGCGTGCACTTCTACCCTCTTTTTAATCTTGGAGTACCTATTTATTTGCTCTTTCACCGCGAAATCTTCTTTGCTTCTTTCTGCCCCCTGCAAAGCAGCTAGTTAAAAATCTTCAGTGTTTTTCCTTCATAGGCTTAAACCATGAAAAGGATATTACCATGAAAACACAGACGAGGGCTTCTCGATAGAGGATGAGGAGAATTTGCATTTCTAATGTTTAATCCAATTAAACTGAAATAATATTTATTTAGACTACCTTCCCATACTGTGCATGATCAGTAAAGCTCACAGGGACAAAATATTGCCCTCCGCAGTTAGTTTCTAGGGGTCCCCGAAAAGACTGTTCTTCGCGGTAACTGCAGGACATACTTAAAGCTTATTAGCATGTGTAAGGCAAATTTATCTTCACACTGTTATACTTGCTTTAAGTTAGTTACAGCCCCTTCTTTCTATAGGCTTCTCTATACACCAAGTGTGGAGATTATTCTATGTACTGTGTTGGAATGTGATTTCATTATAAGACACACATTTAATTTTCTCAGAAGAAAAGCAGGGAACCATAATAAAATGACATTAGTAATGGGTACGACTTCTTAGGTAGTAATATTATGAACCTTATTAAAGAAAACAAGCCCAAGCCATTTAATAATTTAAAAGTATTATTTTTAAAATGTACATTAATTAGAGTTTTAGAAAAATCAAACATGAGTATATACTAGCAACTGACTAAATTATAGGAGGTTTCATCAAACCAGTGTACAACTGTAAATAGAATACATTGCTAGGATTTTAGGTTCTAGTTAAAGAAAAATCTATAATTACATAGTAATAAATGGATTCTTTCTTCATCATGAAAGATTTATTCTTATGAAATGTATTTACTGAACACATTAGATTTCTCTTAAACAGATTGAAGATAATAGTGTAAACATTTCACCATTAATAAATTATAGTGTGTTTTCAAATCTCGATAGAAATTTGAATATTAATATGAATTTATTGGAAGGACTAGCTCATTGACATTCAAATATTCAAAATTCAATTGATTCCTGAATACTTTTTATATGAAGATGTAATTAATTTAAATAATTTCTAAATTTATTTGTAAAACTGAACATGTATAAAAAATAAGCGAAATGCCAAAGTGCTGGTGTTTATAAAGGTATGATCAATATTTAATTTTAGTGACAGATAAATTTTTCTCACATAAAATTAGTCAAATCAACTAGGCATGGCGGTACACTTGCGAGGCTGAGGCAAGAAGATCGGCACAAGTTTGAGGTCATCCCGGCCTACGCAAGTGAGTTCAAGGCCAGCCTATTCCAAATTGCTTCCTATTGATTCTTTTCATTGCATTGTTCATTCCGGTGGCAAACTAGAACGTACACAACTTGTTTTTATGTATTATTCCTCCAAATTTAATCAGTTTTGCTCAATTGTTTTTCCACAAATTTTTCTTTAGCTAATTTAATCTTAAAACTTTGTGTCCTGTTGTGCCTCTATCTAAGACATCACTTCTTCATAAACATGGATCTCATGTTGACCAAAAATTACCATACAATTTCTTGATGATCTTTTCACCTAAAATAAAGGTCTTACCAAGGCGTTTTGTCTTTTAAAGTAATTTTTAACTTATAAGCTATTCAGCTCTGGGTTATAGTAATGTTTCTGTGTCTTTCTTTTTCTTAGGCAGATCCACTTTGGAATTTCAAGAACACCTACCTATGAAGTTCTCAATCTTTGGAGGAAATAAACACACAGAGCACCAGCTTTCTGAGGACACGATGGTTACTCCACATTGACACAAAAGCAATGCTGGTTGGCTTTCAGTAAAACATTCAGACAAGCCTGTGTGTGAGCACAGACCCTGACTGTGACCTGCTGGTGAGTTGAGTGACATAGTTCACACTGTTGAGTCTTAACTTTTGCATCTATAAACTGGGTTGAATGCTCCTACTCAGTGAGGTTACTGAGACGATTGAGATGACAGTGAAGGTAGATGTTAGGGTGTTTTCTACCCTTGAGTGTCAAATGTCAAGAAACCTGGCTCCTTCTTCAGTTCACAAGACATCTGAACTTCCATTGACTTACAACATGTGAAGTGAACATCTGGGACACTTTTCTGAGAATACATTTTTATGATAGTTGTGAAAACCCCTTGAATAGTGCAAAATAGTACATGTGAAATATTATACAACCAGGATTTCAGGTTTCTAAAGCGGACAATTAACTGTCATTTGTTTAAGTCTACACTTTATATATGAAAGGAAATTCAGAAAAGCACTTCCCAAGTTCCAAAACTAGCCAAATACAGGTTCTTCAAGGATGGTAAAGAGATATCTCTCATCCCGTACAGGAAGTATTCAATCAAAATCTGACACCCCTGCCATAAACTACAGCAAATGTAATCAAATAGGATAGGTCAGAATATTCCTAATAAGTTCAAAAGAACTAAGCTTAAAATTATATTTAAATTTTACGTGACCTTCCCAGAAGGGGCACTGATTTTCTAATTCTTTTGAAAGCATAACATTATGGGAAAGTTGGGATCATTTTTATTGTCCATTCTAACATTTGTCCACTAGATGTCCCCAGTGTGTCACCTAGGAGCTCCTTGCGAGGCTGCGTCTGCACCTTTTTGAAGTGAATCCTGAGACAGCTTGTCAAATGATTTTCATTCCTAACTTCGTTTTATCCTCAAAATTAACAAGCTACTAATCTACAAAGGAATGCCATCATTTAAAGATTTTTGTCTAAGAGCCAGAATATGACTTCGCCAATTTAAGAAGCAATTAAAGAACATGTACATCTTCTTTCCTGAAACGCGTTTAAGAAATCAAAGACCTGAAACAAGTTAAAAATCCCTAGAGAAAAAGTTCACAGCCTTGAAAAGGCGAGCTCTTAGCACAACTTTTAATTGTATTGATTTCAGAAGATGAATAACATTTACACAAAATAGCTCAGGAAACTTTGGTAACAGTGGGAGCCTTGTTTAATTTGAACTTTAATAAATTAAAGAAAAAAACAGTAAAGGCTTGCACAGTGGCTGTGCAAAGTGGCTCCCCCTCAGTCACACAAAAACTTCTGGAACAGAGGCTCCGAGACTGAAATACAATAATAACTGCAACGTGGGGCTGTTCAATTAGAACTATGCCTGCAAAATGCTGTCTTTTTGTCTCGAAAAGCCCAGTGAGTCCATTTTATGGAAGGCTTCTACCTCTGACTGAAAAATAACACCCTCTGGGGCGGCTGGCAGATCACTGCACCAGAGGGCTGAGGTTCTACTCCTCTGAAGCAATTCAGTAAGGATTCCTACAAGGCGTCTCCAAATGGAAGCTCCCAGGCAGCCTGAGTCTGCCTCTAAGGGCAAGAGGTAAAAAGTTCAGCCTGTGAAGTAGAACAGTTTCTGCCCTGGAGCAAGAAAGAGAAAAAGGACAAGAGTGTTCTGATGAATTATCTCTTGCTGGAGTTAACCGAGCCTCGCGGGAACAATGACCAAGTCTCACCGGCGTGGACAGCCTCCACTCACCCACACAGAGTGGGGACAATGGGCCCTTCTCACTACCTCTCAGCCACACGCAAACCTTCTCCATCCCAGAGCCTGTGCTTTCTTGTGCTGTCTTTCATGAGGGCTTGCCTTTCATCTTGCTGGTCGTGATCGTACCTATTAAGTATGCCCAGAGCAGAGGTAATACTAAAAAAAAGATTTGATTGCTGAATTTGGAGTTTAGTTCGTTTATAATCAAAGTTAGAAAAGTCAACCCAGTCATAACAAACTCAGCCACCAAAGAGCTTTGTGATAAACTGTGGAATTCTGGGAAGAATTACACGGGTAGTTCTAAAAGGACATTGTCTTTGTGTCCAGGAGAATAGTTTATGGAGGACAGGAAGCCCAACGTAGACCTTAAAGGGTTGGGAGAATTGGGAGAAAGAAAGGAAGCAAAGGAGAGACCAGGTGAGAACTCATCAAGTGAGAGATCCGGATGAGCAAATGAGCATGGCACATGCAGAAGCGGAGTCAAGCGGACGTGGACCGGGTACCCAGAGGACTCGGACAGAAATAGACATGGCATCCAGTAGGCTGGATTATAGAGTCCAGTGAAAACAGAGTGAGGGGTTCAAAAGCAAAAGGAGCAATTATAGTTTCTTCTGCTAAAAGGAATGTTCTAGAACTATCATCATCACACAGATTAGAGATGCGGGGCTGGGAATTTAGCTCAGCGGCACAGCGCCTGCCTGGCAAGAGCAAGGTTGTGAGTTCGATTCCCGGTACCAGAGAAAAACAAAACAAACAAAAAAAAAACAAAACAAAACAAAACAAAAAAAAACACAGATTAGAGATGAAGCAAAGTACAACGCATACCAGGAGAATCGAAGTGCTTAAGGAAACCCACCAATCAGCTATTAAAACAATCTGAGCAGGGCTGGGAATATAGCTCAGGGGCACCAGCTTCTACCTGGAAAGCACAAGGTCCTGAGTCCAATACCCAGTGCCAAAAAAAACCCAAACAAACAACAATCTGAGTGATAATAACAGACAATACCAAGGGTTCATTACTGAAATATAGGAAAGGCAAATCTAAGAGGTAAAGCAGGGCAGGAAATAAGTTAAATGGAAGAAAGCTGCAATTCAGGCAGGAAGAAAACTCCTTGTGTAGATCTGACAATTTAATATTTTCACCAGAGAGCTGGGCCAATTTAATCTGTGTGTCCTGTTTAGTATCACAGAACAAATAATTCAGTCAGTTTGCTGTTTTCAGTGACTCCATCCCATAAGAAGGAATCTCAGCCTCCTCAGGAAAGCCTAGAACAAGTAGTAGATCCTCTCTCACATTCTATTTCTGCTGAAAAAACTTCTATATAATTTCAATGCATCATACCTTTGAAATTAATAGCGATGAAGGGAGGTGTGTGAAACATGAACCGATGTAATGTATCAGCAGGGCTGTGCCATAGTGACTACAGTGTTTTAAATGTGTTGCCTAAAGGCCTATGACAGTCCACAGGCCCAGCCCGAGAGGTAAAATGATGTCAGGTGAACACTATTTTCAGCGTCTACCGTCCCATCTGAGATCTTCACAGAAGATACACATCCTGAGGCCATAGCTTGTAGTCCTTCTTATCACTCAGCAAATATTTCTAAGGCAATCATGTCGTGCTAGCACATTCGTTGGAGGTGTAACTTTGTCCATCCTGGAAAAAAGTCAGAATTTTGAACATGGCTTGATCTGCATCCTCAAGGAATTTGCAATCTAGTGTCCTTTCTCGGAGGTCAACACACTTCTTCTATTATTTAGCTATCAGCCACTTATTTATCAAAAAACACATTTTGTATAGAGTATCAAGCCCTATAGAAGACTTGAAAAAATTTCTTACATGGTCAACACCCTGAAGAAATTTATAACCAACTGTGAATTACAGAGGCATGCAAACAAATGCATATGTTTTAGAATGTAATGAATAATGCACACAGTAAGTGCTGTAGCAGTCGATGTAGAAGTTCACAGGAGGAATACATCAGTAAGGTAGGATGTAGCTCGTGAAGGTGAAAATTAAAAGGCCCTTTTCCCCTTCCCAATTTAAATTACTTGAGCAATTTTCAATATCTAAAGTGGTAAAGATGACCTACTACAGCTTAAGCTAATGTATTCTCATCATTATGTTAATGTCATGAACAATAGATAATCTTTCATAGGGATTTTTCTAAATGTTCGATAAATTTTTACAGCCAAGTAACAAAATGAAGAGTTTCATTAATAACTATCTGACGACAAACTATGGAATTCTTCAAGTTACAATAGTATCTTTAATCATCTTCTAAACACAACCAACTCACTAGCTTTCAACCATGTTCAATACAATGGTACAGAGTTCTGAAGAGGCAGAGTCTTATGCGTGTGCACGTGTGTGTGGAATGTTTGATGTGGCTTTTTTCTTGCATTTCACAGATTTTTTCCACAGGTTTTTTTCTTTTTTTGGTGCCAGGAATTGAACTCAGGACCTTGTGCTTGCTTGGCAGGCACTGTGCCTCTGAGCTATATCCCCAGCCCCTATGTGGTTTGGTTTGGTTTGGTTTGGTTTGGTTTGCTTTGGTTTGGTTTGGTTTGGTTTGGTTTGGTTTGCTTTGCTTTGCTTTGCTTTGCTTTGCTTTGCCTTGCCTTGCCTTGCCTTGCTTTTAGTCAGATCCCTTAGAGAAGTACCTCAATGGCCAATTATCCAGTGGCTCCTAGGAGCACAGCCAAGGTCCAAGGATCAGCTGTTATTTGTTTAATCAGAGAAAACTGATATGGAGCATCTCAGTAAAAGGTGCTCAGTGAAGAAGGTAGGCTTGGGTTAGGTGATTTTCATGTAGAGTTCAAAGAAACAACGCTTAGCTCTGGGTTGATGTTATCAAAAAGTGAGGATAATCCAGTGATTGGGTATCAATACTTTTCTAAAAATGTGTGAAAACCCCAGTGAAGCTGAAGCTGTACTTGGTAAGCACGTGGGAGTCACTCGTGCTGACGAGGGGAGGGAGACCACGTTGGCACTCAGACCTGAGGGAGGGATGGTTTGCAGTTATCTCTTCCCATCAGGGTCACAGAGTGACCTTGTCAGATACTGGTACCATGGAAGATAAAGAAGAGAACATCAGGCCTTAGCTACTGGTGCCAGGCCAGCTACCCACGGACGGCTGTCACTGCCGCTCTTTTTCTTTTTCAAGTACAATTCTGTGAAAACCAAATAAAACAACGTGACTGTCCAGAAGCCCAGGAAACATTTAAGCTTCTTTCTAACTCCTTGCCAAGACTTTCCTATGAATTCCACTTGCCTCCATGAACACATACATTTGCAATAAGCTGGGAGATTGGGAAACAAAAGACAGAGGTGAATCTCTAAGAACACCGATAGAAGTGGAGTAGGCGGGCACAGCTTAGGGCAGCTTCTTTTTTGGCACTGGGGCTATATTCCTTGTTTTTAAGAATTCTCCCACACGTGGTTTGGCCCTGACAGTGGCATTCTGTCATCCTCTTTCTCTTTCTCTTGGTTAAGTGAACTAGAGACAGATACTTAACCTTGGTTGGACCGGTCAAGTTGATCCACTCAGAAGTTTGAAACTGGGATTCCTAGAAGCCAAATAAGGTCATCATAGAGTTGGAATTGTTGTAATACCCCATAGAAATATAGCATAGGCCATGACTGCCAGCCAGTGTTTGATCACCCTTTCTCCTCCTTAGACCCTCTGAACTTTGACCTATTGCTGAGCTAAAGCCTGTATATTTCCCAGCTTCTTTTGCAGTTCAGCATGGCCCTCAGACTAAATTCCCTCTAATCAGGTATGAGAGAAAGTGGTGTGTGCCACTTTGAGGTTGCATTCTTTAGACAAGTAGCCTGCCCTAAATTTTTGCCTTTAAACTTCTCACTAGCTCAAAAACAGTGATCACTGAAACTGCCTAGAACCAAAGACACAAACACAGCGGAGAAGACAAAGTAACACAGCAATAAATGGAACAGACTGAAAAAAGACTCTAATGGGGCTCCCAGCCCATCCGCCTGACTTGGAGTTTGCACACAAGAGAAAAAGAAACTTCTACCTTATTCTCTGATTTACAATAAAGCCTTCTTGGTACTGAAGGGTTTTAGACTCCCCTGATCAATACAGAGAAGCTGTCGTAACAGATCTTCAGAGAAAACACAGAGCTAGCTGAGCAGAGGATAGATGGGTAATAATTCTCATTCCAGGATGGAAAACTGAATGAAGTTGAACATGAAAGCAGACAAGCATCAGGCTGGGTTTCCCAGATGGAAGCAGATGGGGAAAACATGTTTAGTGAAAAGAAATTGCTGAACCCTAAATCAGGAAACTGAATACATGTCTTGCCAAACTGATCCCACACCTCGCCTCTCACTGTGCACATGACGGACTCTTTTATTAGGGATCTGCAGGGTCCTGGCACTTAGAGTGGGGTTGGGAGGAGTCAGTCCTGCAGCTAGTGTTTTATAAACATTTTCTGAACCACTGCTACTCAAGTATCAAAGCCACAGCACAAAACTTCCGTGTCATTCATTTGGAGATTCAAGTTAATATACTTAGGTGCAGGAATAGGACAAGGGCCTCTGTATCCTATTGTGCCTACCTACGAGCAAAAGTTATGTGCTTTAGCAAACACAAACGGCATTACAAACAAAAGTTGCAGGCAGTCCACTAAGACTGCATAGGATTTTATGGTGCTCAGTTTTTGCATACCAGCTTGGCTAGGCTGTGATATTCAGTTCAGTCAAACACAAATATAGACATTGCTGTGGAGATATTTTTAGATGTGATTACATTTGAATCAGTAGACTCTGAATAAGGAAAATTAACCTCCCTAATGTGAATGGGCCTCATTATTTGAAGGTCTTAAGAACAAAGACTGAGGTTACCTGAGAAGAAATAATTCTGCCGCAGGATTGCAATGTAGAAATTGTGAAAGAAAAACAAAAGAAAGAAAGTAAGTAAGAAAGAAAGAGAGAGACAGAGAGAGAGAAAGAAAGAGAGAGAGAGAAAGAAAGAGAAAAAGAAAATTCTGCTTGTTTCCCATCTATTGGAAGCCAAGCAGATTTCAAATTCAAGACTGTAAAATCAACTCTTACACGAATTTCTAGCCTCCCAGCTTACCACAATCATGTGAGGGAATCCCTTTAAATAAATCTAGATAGATAGATAGATAGATAGATAGATAGATAGATATACATGGGTTATATATTTTTTTCTCTAGAAAACCCTGGTAGATTGCATTGCTAGGAAATATAATTTTAGCTAACTGTTGCATAAAAATAAAACTAGGTACAAATAAAACTATCTTAATAATGTTCACCCCTTTTTTTTACCCCAACCTTGGGGAAAAAATCATGATGCTTACTGTTCTCACAAGAGTACATTATCTGAACAATTTGCCGTGGGTCGCACATTTCTTCCTAGAAAGACACACCTCCTGAATCTTCTTCCTCCCTCCCAAATCACGCTCACGTTATCTGATAAGCAAAACCCTGCTGATGAGACTGCGGGCTGATCTCCCAGGAGCTCTCCAAAGACAGTGGCTCCTGCTTTGCTGCCCAATGTGAAGTTACTTCTGCTGCATGACTAAATGAACAGTGGAGAGAAGTCACCGGTCAGAAGGGGCCGGCAGCACTCACGAAATCACAGCACAGACGCCGCTGCGTCTTCTGCCCAAGACCACAAGCCCCCGGCTCGGAGACTCACCTCCAGCAGGCGTTCTGAACTCAGTGAAGCACACGTAATCTGTAGAACCAGTGTATTTCCTTGGAAGCACCAACTTCCATCAGCCGAAGAGAAAGTTTTGGTTTGTTAAGGGACCCGGGAGAGCTCAGCAGGCCTCAGCAGTTTCAGCTGCAGGAAATTTTGCAGGAAATTAAGTTATTTTGGATTAGTGTGGGTCCAGGTGCCGGCCGGAATTGAACCCACACTCAAGAGGACCTGGGTTGTTCTTACTGACCAGAAATATCCGTGACATCAACTAAACCAAGGTAACCCTAAGACAGCAAAACTTCTCAGATTGCTTAAAAAATTAAAATGCCATAACCTCCATGACAATCTGTAAAGTAAGACTTTCAGATTCAAGTGTGGTACATATTAAAAATTCAGCCATCACCACTTCTTTTCTATTTTCAAAGTCAGGATAAAACTGAGACAGACAGATTTAAAGTGACTGAAAAAGGTAAAACAAACACTGCCTGGAAATGAAAAAGTTTGAATTCTGTTTTATAGCAATTATGAAAAACAAGACATTAAATGGAAACCCTGCCAGCATAATACACCTCACAAAGCTGAATAGCATTTTTTGAAAACTCATTGTAACAACTCTCTTGGCAGGGAAAGGTGTAAAGAAATTCCTCAACCACTGGAAACAGAAGAAACTGACAATCTACAAGAAAAATCAGGCCGAGGAGAGTTTGCCCAAGACAGTGCCAATCCCTGACAAACCGGAGGCCAAGGTCCGCCAGGCTCACGCTGGGACGTGAGACAGAAATCTGGGGCCTGAGTACACCGCGGAACATCTACCAAGGCCTGGGCCCCTGAACACAGCGCCATAACTAGTGTCTAAAAGAAGTAGCCCTTAGCGACTGCACAGATACTTGGCTGTTATGGTTTTGACTCTGAAAGGAGGGCAGGGGGAGGTTGGAGAACTTTGTGGCCTCCCTTCTCAACCACAAACCTCTGTCTCAGGTGTCGGAGGCAAGAATTCACAATACCTACATGGCCCAACACAACACAGCCAGAAAACACAGATTAAAGCCACCCAGAGTTGGGATAAACACAGGCCGGTAGCAAAAGCAAACACAAGCCCTCGGCAGACAAATGCGTGTTAATACACACTTTACACAAACACCTGACTTCAAGAGTTAATACTGGCTCACAGAGAAAAGTCACCGGACGCGACAGCAATAAACACAGCTGAGTGAGAGTGAAGATATGCTCCGAGAAACTGCCCCGAAGATGCCAGCTTTCATAGTAACCAGAAATTTGCAATGTAAGTCCACCTGATAAGCTCAGATAAATAGAAGAGACTATTCAGTGTGCAGTGAAGGAAGGAAAGTTTGTGAAACTGACCAGACGTACTTAAAAAGCAAAATAAAAATTTTAGAAAGCAAAAATGTAATAATAAGCAGTACAGAACTCAAAATTGAGATTTAACAAAGTTGAATTTGACCCAAATTAAGAGAAATTTGTGACTCTTGACATGCTTTTGGTATATTTCTCAAAATAAAACACAGAGAGTAAAAAGAGTGGAAAATTGGGAAGTTACGAGCTATTAGAATAGAGAAATTCCAACACAACTGTAGTTCCAGAAATGAATGAGAGAAAAATGTAGGAAAAATGCTTGCAAATATAACGGCTGAGATCTTTCCTGATATGATGACAGGCTAATCTCCAAATTTAGAATGCTCTATAAATCCCAATCAGAATAAGAACTTCATATCCACACTTACACATGTCATGATGAAGCTACAGAACATAAAAGGAAGTTTTTAAAACATCCAGAAGGGGAAGAAAGATTAGCTATATAAAAAAAGATTAACATGAGGCTTTTATAGGTAAATGGATGCAATTTGAGACCATACTCATAAGTGAAATGAGCCAGACTCACATGTGTAAACACCGTATTGCCTCCATAGTATAAAAACTGGAAAAAGCAAATAAAACCAAAAATGTACAATTATGAGGGGAAAAGAAATTGCTCAAAGGAAGGAACAACTGGGATGAGGGAAA
>NW_004955432.1:21916483-21918881 GCF_000276665.1 Chinchilla lanigera
GGATGTTTTAAAAACTTCCTTTTATATTCTGTAGCTTCATCATGACATGTGTAAGTGTGGATATGAAGTTCTTATTCTGATGGGGATTTATAGAGCATTCTAAATTTGGAGATTAGCCTGTCATCATATCAGGAAAGATCTCAGCCGTTATATTTGCAAGCATTTCTCCTACATTTTTCTCTCATTCATTTCTGGAACTACAGTTGTGTTGGAATCTCTCTATTCTAATAGCTCGTAACTTCCCAATTTTCCACTCTTTTTACTCTCTGTGTTTTATTTTGAGAAATATACCAAAATCAGCTAGTCATTTATTTTTTAATTTTTACTTATTTGTGATCTATTTATTATTAGTAGATCACTTCTTAATGCAAATATTGGGCCCAAAAGGTTAGAAAACGGTAACTTGGAAGTGCTGGGTGGCATAGCTGTTGCGATGTCCTGACTGTGGCTTATTCCTTCTGAACCGTGCTGGAATTCCGACCCCAGTGTCACAGCGCTGAGAGACGGCGGGGACTTCAAGGAGTAATTTGGTCGCTAAGAGGGATGAATGCGGCTCCCAGGGACACCAGGTAACGGGAAGGGCGGCTGCCCCTCTTTTCCATCCGTGTGCCCTGCATGCCCGTCTGCTTTTCTGTGGCGCTAGGACACAGCCTGAGGCCCGCATCAGGCCTAGCTGCTGTTCTTGGACTTCCACCCCCAGAGCCATGAGCTAAATGAACTTCTTTCCTTTATAAATTGTCTAGAGTCAGGTATTTCTTAATAATAATAGAAAGCAGATGAAGACAGGCATCAACCAAAACTCCTACTCCCTGTGAATTCATCTTTCACTCAGTCTTTCCTTCCATTCAGCAGAAACGCACTGTGCCCTTCTACATGAGGCGGACCCTAGGAGGCATCCGTGACTACAATGAACAAAAAGGCGTTGCTTTCCTCCCGCAGTTTACACTGCAGTGGAGGGGCAAGAAACAAAAACTAGCGCATACATAAAATGCGCTGTGAGCACAGCAAGCCAGAGGGAGGGAAGCCGGGACTGGCAAGAAGGCAGAGGTTTTCAAATTTCAATACGGCTGTTGAGAAAGAATTCGCAAAGGTAAAACTGAAGCAGCTTTCTACTTAGTGAGGGTCTTGGGCAGAGGGAACAGTACCACACGGAGAAAACAGACAGGGCAGAGCCCTGTGGTCAGAGCAGAAGCAGGAGGCCAGGGTAGGAGCGCCAGTGGGCGTGGGCCTCTGTGGAGCGCTGACTGTGTCCTCAGGGAAGTAGTGAACAAGGGACAGTGGCGGAAGGGACAATGCCACACCAGCAGCGACGTGGGATTACTACGGTGGAGCAGGAGGGGAGGTGGGAGTGAGGAAGGAAGCGAATCACCGGACTTCAACACAATCCAGACGCAAAGTGAGGATTTACACCAGCGTGAAACAGGGAGGAAGGTGAGAAGATTGGATTCACGCTGATTTGGAATATGGGACAGAATTTCCTTACAGATTGGGCAACAGAAGAATCGAGATGACAAAAGTGTGTTGCACAAACTACTAGGAAAAAAGGAAGGACCAGGCATCTCCACGGTGACCAGGGTGTGGGAGAGTTGATGGGGAGCTCAGCGTGGGCCTGATGAGCGTGAGCATCTGTTAGACATCGATGGAGGAACGTCGAGAAGGAAGTTGGGTACTCCAGTGTGGTGCTCGGGAGACGGGTCCCCACTAGAGATGCAAATTTAGGAATCATCACCCAACAGCTTGCAATGAAAGGTGCAAGCCAGGGTGAAATCATCATAAAGGACTGTGGATATACAAGGAAGTGGGGGCTGGGTGTGGTGGCCCACACTTGCACTAATGCTAGAACTTGGGAGGCTGAGGCAGAAGGATTACCAAGAGTTGGAGCACAGCCTGGGCTACACAGTAAGTTTAAGAACAGCCTGAACTATGTAGAAAGACCCTGTCTCAAAAGGAAAACAAAAACAAAACAAGAAAAAAAGAGAAGTGGGTCTAGAACTGATCCCTCAGAAACTTCAAGGCATCAGAAATACAAGTGAAGACAGACAAAAATTGAGAAAGAGTGATTGGTGTGGTAGAGAGAGAAAACCAAAAAAAAGTAGTGTGCTCAGCCAGAAGACTTTTAAATGATGAAAGCTAAGCATCCACTTGAGGGAACTTAGAAATGGAATATCAAAATGCCTCTGCAGAAATAGGAGAATGGAAACAAGTAATATTACAACTGAACTAAAAGGAAGGGAAGGCAAATATAGTTACAAGCATTAAAAAATGTGGTTTTTAGAGAAAATAATAAAAATAAACTTGGTCAAAATTGACCAAGAGAAAAAAATGGCTAAGTCATAATACATATTATGAGTGGCAAGAGGAGACATTATTCTTTTTTTTTTTTTTTTTTTTTTTTTTT
>NW_004955432.1:21920326-21921294 GCF_000276665.1 Chinchilla lanigera
TGTGTGTGTGTGTGTGAGTGTGTATACATACATATTTTTCTCTTTTTTGTTTATTTTCTCCTTTCTTCATCCCAGTCATTCTTTCCATTTGAGCAGTTTCTTTCCCTTTCACACTATCTATTATACCTTATAGACTTCATTTACTCTTTCAGGTTCTTATACTAGGGAGACAATATGATGTTTACACATATGAATCTTATTTATTCCACTTATGAGTATGGTCTCAAGTTGCATTCATTTACTATAAAATCCTTGAGTTTATCTTTCTTTATAGCTGGGTAATATTCCATTATATGAAAATACCACAGCTTTTTAATCCATTCCTCAGTGGATGGGCATTTGAGTTGTTTTCAAGATTTAGCTATTACAAATTGTGCTGCTATAAACATGGGTGCACATATATCACTGTGGTATGATGTTTTTAGTTCTTCTGGAAAAATGCCCAGAAGGGGTAGAGCCAGGTTGAATGGGACCTCTAATCCTAGTTTCTGGAGGAATCTCCAGACTGATTTCCACAGTGGCTTCACCAGTCTACACTCCCACCAACAGTGGAGAAGTTTCCTTTTTCCCCACATCCTCTCCAGCATTTGTTATGGGTTGATTTCTTAATGATAGCCATTCTTTCTGGGGTGAGATGGATTTTACTTTGCATTTTCTGAATGACTAATGATGTTGAACATTTTTTATGCATTTATTTGCCATTGGTATTTCTTTATCTGAGAAGTGTGTATTCATCTCAGATGTCTATTTTTGGATTGGGTCTTTGAATTGGGGGGAGCTGATTCTTTTAAATTCTTTATATGTTCTAAATAGAAGTCCTTTGTCCATGGGACAGTTGGCTAATATTTTTTCCCAATTTGTGGGTTTTCTTTTTACTCTGCTGGTGATTTCTGTAGGTGTGCAAGAAACTTTTCAATACGATGAGATCTCAGTTGTTGATTCTTTGAAGAGTTTCCCATGCAGTTTGG
>NW_004955432.1:21926080-21928351 GCF_000276665.1 Chinchilla lanigera
TGCATGTGTTTGAGTTTATTCTTTTCTTTTTTTTTGATAAGGTTGGCTAGGGGTTTATCAATTTTATTTATTCTTTCAAAGAACCAACTCTTTGATTCATTAATTTTTGTACTGTTTTCTTCTTCTCAGTTGCATTAATTTCTGCCCTGATCTTTGTAATTTCCTCCCTCTTTGAGCTTTGGGCTTGACTTGTTCTGCTTTTTCTAAAAGTTTGAGGTGCAGCATTAAGCTATTTGTTTGTTCTCTTTCTGTTTTCCTTACGTGTGAGTTCGCTGCTATAAACTTTCCTCTGAGGACTGCTTGCAGTGCATCCCACAGATTCTGGTAAGTTGTATTTGCATTTTCATTTGTCTGTAGATACGGTTTAATTTCATCTGTGGCTCATTGGTTGTTCAGGAGGTTGCTGTTTAATTTCAAAGTGTTTATGGAGTTTTTGGAGTTCCTTTTTTCATTAATTTCCAATTTCATTGCACTGTGGTCAGATAATATGCATGGGATAATTTCAGTTCTTTTGCATTTAGTTAGTCATGCTCTATAGGCTAGTATGTGATCTATTTTAGAGAATGACCCATGTGCAGCTGAGAAAAATGTGCATTCTGATGTTGTGGGGTGAAACACTCTGGAAATGCCTACTAAGTCCATTTATTCACAGATTTGGTTCAGATCTGTTATTTCTTTGCTGATTTTTGTCTAGTTGACCTATCTTTTTGTGTCAATGGGGTGTTTAGGTCCCCTACTACAATAGCATTATTAGTTACTTGATTTTTCAAGACATAATATTTTTAAAATATTGGCTGAGTTGCAGTTGGCTGAGTCCAAGGATAAAGAATCCATTTGAAGGACTGCTTCTATTAGCATATTAATGTAAGCAATGTAAATATAAAATAATACTTTCATGAGTAAAATTATTTAAGACTTAAAATTATGAAATGAATTAATATCATATACAAAATCAATAGGTAAAATAAGGAAACTTACAGAATCATTACAGTTGATGAAGGAAAATAATTTTATTACATTCAGTAAGCTTTTAAGACAAAACTGAGCAAAGAACTTACTTAACTTGCAAATGGATATCTGTAAAAATCTACAACAATCATCACAGTCAATGTGCAATTAATAAAAGTATTCTTCCTAAAATCAGGAGCATGAATGTTGTTATGGCTTATATGTAGATGTCCCCTCAAAGCATCATGCAATCATAGATAGGGCTTTTGGGAGGTGGCTGGATCATGGTTTAAGATACTGAATTAGTCCACAGATTGGTTTAGAAGACCACCTGGGTGGCTCTCCTTGAAGGAGGGACAATTGTCTCCATTTTAGCTGAAACTGGTCCCATTTCCATGTATTGATATGTACAGAGCTGGTTAGGACTTTTCTTTATCCCTTCAATTGGCTTTAAGCAATTGTTTCCCAGATCTCTGGTTGTTCCCACATTTAGGCAGGGATGAGGCAGGATGAAGAGCCAGTGATCCATGCTGTCAGCTGGAATCCAGCCTCAGGATAGAGGCAATGACTTCCTGGGGCTTGAAATATGACACATCAGAGCAGAGGCACCCACCCCAAAGCATTAGCTACTATCTCAATTGTGTTGTGCAGATTACTTTTTCTGCAGATCCTCCTCTCTGTATATTACAGAAGGGCTTTTGGGCCTCCTACCTAGCCCAGCTCACAGCACTCACCTACTTCCCATCATTTTCACAGTCACTCATCCTCAAGCCAATCCTTTCTTCACAAATTAGTAAAACCCTGATTCAGCCCTGGGTGGAGGCTGATGTTCCAGATAGCCATCACCATGGTTGGAGTTAAGACCCCTGGGCTCCCCACAACTACAAATACGCCTTAGTGTCTTACTCTTGCTGCGGGCTACACTGCAAGTGGTAGGTTGGCGTTAACTCAGTAGAATTCCAATAACTTTTCCATGGGATTACAAACATAAACTCCTGGGCTGCAGCAAGGACAGGGAGGGGCCCCATATAGTTCTGGGTGTGGATGGTGGATTCACTGAAGAGGAGAAAACCCACCGTGGGTGTGGGTGGCACCAAGCAGTAGGCTTGCAGCCAGGATGGAATCAAAAGGGAAGAAGGAAGTCTCCCTGCCTCCTGCCTGGGTGCCAGGTATCTTGTTCCTGGAATAAAGAAAGTAGCTACAACAGATGGTCATTTGAAAGTCTTAACTACCTCCACCAGTTAAGGTGTTTGAAGTCCCAGTAAGTATAATTCTAATTTTTAAAAAAGAATTTGATTTTTATTTTAAAAGTAATTCATGCAT